>NC_141096.1:28524452-28796952 GCF_041138505.1 Cibotium barometz | reverse complement strand
ACACATATTTGTTGAAATATACAAGTGAATAGGGTGTGTGCGGGAACAAGCCCTTGGTTAGAGGCTGTAAAAGAGAATGTGTAAATGTGAAAGAACTTGTGAAAAGGTGAGAAGAATCTACTGGGAGAGAATAAAGGGTAGCATGAGAAGATTTAGGAAGTGTGGAGATATTCTGGGAGAGGTGGAGAGAATCAAGCAAAAGAGGTAGAGTGAATCAAGGAGAAATCAGTGGGATTTGAAGCTTGGATGTAAACTATAGAAGCTTTCTATACATCTTGTGTTCTTGCTCTCTCTTATATATGTTGCTCTATCTTGCCATCAACTATAAATTGAGGCATTGGCCTAATAAGAATTTGCTGGTTTTTGATTATCCATGCCTACATTAAGCTATTTGTTAATTACTCATTACTCACTAATCAGGTCTTAATTATTTGCTAATCACTTTGTTAATGATGTTGATTCTAGTATTTGATCCACCATAGCTCATCACATTACTGTAATTTCAACATGGTATGAGAGCCAAGCCTAGAATTCATCAAGTTTATGAGCCCATTATCTAGGTAATTAGGATTAGTAGATAATTAGAAATTAATCAAATTTTTAGTTATTTTTCAACTCACCTTTGTACCCCCAGTTGGTGCAGGAGCTCTAGCTCCTTGCACACTCAACATTAGGCCAAACCCTTCTAGCTCAACATATCTAACACCCTTGTGCTCCAGCCAGTTGAGTCAGAAGCACAAAGCGTCGCCAGATGCAGGAGAAATTGCGATTTGAGGAGAAAATCTGCATTTTCTACTTCATGAAATCAAATTGCTCTAATTCCTCATAACTCTAGGGGTTTTCAAGCATGCTCTACAAGATGGTGAGGTCAGAATTCAATTTGATCAAGTCTACAGTGAGGTCGAAGCTCTTCATCAAATCTGCAGGTGACTTTGATAAAATAGAGATTAAGCATTCAATGTTTGGTCCAATCTTGTGTTTCTTGGCTTAATCCTCTACTAGACTAATTGCTATTGCTGGCCTTGAAAGCATTTGATCTCATTTGAAGTCTAAGACCCCAGATCTGGACTCCCCGTATACTCTGTTTTCTACACACAAAACAAAGGATTAATTTGATTAATCAGTACTAATCACTATATTTTGGTGCAATTGAGGGTTCAAATTAACCATTAGGTATCTGATACAAATCCCTATAACTTCAAATTGCAATTCGGAGTTGGTTTGATACTCCAACCATTCCGTACAAATTGGTTACCCTTGATTTAATGTAATTTCTGGTAAAAATATGCTGATAAATTCGTGATAATCATCATTTTGCATTTAACCCTTGGTTAATGCCTATGAATCTCACTCAAATTCAAGATTATTCACAGCCAGAGTTGCATTTGGGAATGTGCATAAGAATGAATGCTATACGCATTATGCATTGGGCACATTACATCAGTGTAAAAATGGGATCAGACACTGCCCTTGTCCAGAATAAGGTAAGAGGTAAGACCTCCCGCATAAATTTGGGCTTGCATTGCATAATGATACAAGATAAACATCAAAAGCCCAAAATAACTGTCAAACAAACATTTAAACATGTTGCTTACATGGAGCAAGAAGACCTGACGGACAAGCTCATGGCCCCAGCCATGAAAGAAGAAGAACATCTCTTTCCAAGAGGAAGATCCACACCAAGAAGATCGAAAGGAATCATTGAAGGAAGACATGGACACGAGAAGATTGTTGAAATTTGAGCATAATGATGAGCTATGGTGGATCAAACACTAGAATCAACATCATTAACAAAGTGATTAGCAAATAATTAAGATGTAATTAGTGAGTAATTAACAAATAGATTAATGTAGGCATAGATACTCAAAAACCAACAAATTCTCATTAGGGCAATGCCTCAATTTATAGAGTTTACATCAAGCATCTAATCCCTTTGATTTCTCCATGATTCACTCCCAGAATATCTCCACCTCTTGCCTGATTCTCTCCACCTCTTCTCTTTTCCCTGAATATCTCGCAGAATAACTCCACACTCCTAAATTCTCTCATGCTACCCTTTATTCTCTCCCAGTAGATTCTTCTCACCTTTTCACAGGTTCTTTCACAATTACATCTTCTCTTTTACAGCCTCTATCCAAGAGCTTGTTCCCACACACACCCTATTCACTTGTATATTTCAACACCTCCCCTCAAGTGAATACTCCTAGTACACCTAGACCCTATACCAAGTTTGCCTCCCCTTACTCGGTAGTCCGCGACCAGTGTCTACTCCTCCCCTCAAGTTATCTCAGCACACCTGGACCCTGTATCAAGTTTCTTTCTTACTTGACAGTCCGCGACCAGTGCCTCTAGTCCCTGAACTCCATAGTCCTTGACACTCTCTCTCTCTATGTATCCAAGGCTACTATAACTGGCCGCGACCTTGACTAAAAGTGCTCACACATACATCTACCACGTGGCCTACATCATCGATGGCTCAGAGGTGGTTTTACTTTGTTGGGGCAGGTTACATTGGGTTGTGGGGTCTCTCTCTCTCTCTCTCTCAGAAAAGATGATCTGACTCCACTTCTTTTGGAGCCTCCATGAAGTTTGCCGATGTCGTTCCTTCTTCACTGGGTTTGCTGAAGCAGTCTCTCGCCATGTGTCCTGGCTTTCCACATTTGTGGCAAGTGAAGGTCCTCCCTCCTACTCTGCCTCTTCCTCGTCCTCGTCCTGGAGAGAATCCTCCTCGGGTGAAGAATGCTTTTTCTTCTCCTGCTATTGAGTCGAGCCCTTTCTTCTCTTTGCCTCTGCTCTCTTGCTCTAGTAGAGCTGCTTCTATCCCTTGTAGCTTCAATTCAGGTACATTCTTTAGTGTTGCTATAATTTTTTCATAATCTCCTTTGTCCACACTCTTCAGAAGTACAGCTAATGCTTCATCATCTTCTACCTTTTTGCCAATAGCTGCTTAATGCTTTTATATTTGTTCAAGTGTGTGATTAAAGGTTCACTTTCCTTTATGTCCAATTTGTAGAATTGCATAAACAGATTTATCTTTGAATTTTTTGCTTGTGTACCAAATAACTTATTGAGTTCATGCCATGCATCTTTTGCCCATTGTATCCCTGTGATGTGATGAATGATTTCATCATTTAAACTGAGTGTAATAAGTCCCAATGCTTTTTCATTCTTGCTCTTCCACTCATTTTTCCCTCTCTTTGGGCATTCATCTCTCCCTTCAACTAATCCCCACATATTTTTCCTCATCAGCAAATACATGGTTTTTGTCTGCCATGTATAAAACTGTTCCCCATTAAATTTGGCTATTTCCTGTGCTGAACTCATGGTGATGTGAAGGGAGTCTTGCCTCTTGATCTAATTTCAAGATTCAAGGGCACTGTCTACCCTTTTACAACTCAATCTGGTGTTTAACAGATGATTACAATAAATTTATCAGCATAAAATTACCAGAAATTACACTAAATCAAGGGTAACCAATTTGTACGGGATAGTTGGAGTATCAAACCAACTCCGATTTGCAATCTGAAGCTATAGGGATCTGTATCAGATACCTAATGGTTAATTTGAACCCTCAATTGTACCAAAATATAGTGATTAGCAATGATTAGCAAATTAATACTCTGTTTTGTGTGCAGAAAACAGAGTATGCGAGGAGTCCAGATCTGGTGCCTTCCACTTCAAATGAGCTTAAATGCTTTCAAAGGCATCAATAGCAATGAGTCTAATAGAGGATTAAGCCAAGAAACACAAGATTTGACCAAATATTGAAAGCTTAATCTCAGTTTTACCAAAGTCACCTGCTATACAGATTTGATGAAGAGCTTGGATCTCACTGTAGACTTGATGAAATTGAAGTCTGTCTTCACCAACTTGTAGAGCATGCTTGAATACACCTTGGGCTAAGAGGAATTAGAAGCATTTGATTTGATGAAGGAGAAATCTGCAAATTACTCAGAAAAAAATGCGCAGACCAAATCATCGATTTCTCCTGAATTCCTTCGCAGTTTGCTGCACCGTCTTGATGAGCTTGAAGCCAAGGATGTTGACTATGTTAGGCTAGAAGCACAAGACCTTATTTAGAGTGTACAAGCTGAATGGAGTCCTCCACTGGTGGTTGGGGGTGAAGGGGGGAAGTGAAAAATAACTAAAATTTGGATTATTTTCTAATTATCTACTAATCTTGATTAATTAACTAATGGGCTCATAAACCTGATGGATTCTAGGCATGGCTCTGATACCATGTTGAAATTTGAGCATAATGATGAGCTATGGTGGATCAAACACTAGAATCAATATCATTAACAAAATGATTAGTAAATAATTAAGATGTAGTTAGTGAGTAATTAACAAATAGATTAATGTAGGCATGGATACTCAAAAACCAGCAAATTCTCATTAGGGCAATGCCTCAATTTATAGAGTTTACATCAAGCATCTAATCCCTTTGATTTCTCCATCATTCACTCCCAAAAAATCTCCACCTCTTGCCTGATTCTCTCCACCTCTTCTCTTTTCCCTGAATATCTCCCAGAATAACTCCACACTCCTAAATTCTCTCATGCTACCCTTTATTCTCTCCCAGTAGATTCTTCTCACCTTTTCACAGGTTCTTTCACAATTACATCTTCTCTTTTATAGCCTCTATACAAGAGCTTGTTCCCACACACACCCTATTCACTTGTATATTTCAACAAAGAGAAGCTGCCACAAGAAGACTGAAAGAAGAGGAAGACATGGATGCATGAAGAGAAGCTGCCCACGAGAAGAAGACTGAAGACAAGAGAAGATGTGAGGCTCCAAAGAGTGAGGAGCCATGTGAAAATCTCTGAGAGAGAGAGAGAGAGAGAGAGAGAGAGAGACCCCACAACCTAATGTAACCTGCCCAACAAAGTAAAACCACCTCTGAGCCACCCCGATGATGTAGGCCACGTGTGGTAGATGTATGTGTGAGCACTTTAGTCAAGGTCACGGGCAACTATAGTAAGCCTTAGACACATAGAGAGAGAGAGAGTGTCAAGGACTATGAGTTTAGGGACTTGAGGCACTGTCGCGGACTGTCAAGTAAGAGAGAAACTTGGTATAGGGTCCAGGTGTGCTAAGTTAACTTGAGGGGAGGTGTGCGACACTGGTTGCGCAGACTATCAAGTAATAGGGAAACTTGGTATAGGGTCCAGGTGTTCTAGGAGTATTCACTTGAGGGGAGGTGTTGAAATATACAAGTGAATAGGGTGTGTGCGAGAACAAGCCCTTGGTTAGAGGATGTAAAAGAGAATGTGTAAATGTGAAAGAACCTGTGAAAAGGTGAGAAGAATCTACTGGGAGAGAATAAAGGGTAGCATGAGAAGATTTAGGAAGTGTGGAGATATTCTGGGAGGTGTGGAGATATTCTGGGCGAGGTGGAGAGAATCAAGCAAAAGAGGTGGAGTGAATCAAGGAGAAATCAGTGGGATTTGATGCTTGGATGTAAACACTATAAATTGAGGCATTGGTCTAATGAGAATTTGTTGGTTTTTGATTATCCATGCCTACATTAAGCTATTTGTTAATTACTCACTAATCATGTCTGAATTATTTGCTAATCACTTTGTTAATGATGTTGATTCTAGTATTTGATCCACCATAGCTCATCACATTGCTGTACAATTTCAATAATATTCACACGTACATGCACAAACACACTTGAGTGTATGTGTGTACACACATATTTTTAGAGAAACATACCCCACATGCATGCACAGACACATATAGACACATAAGTGCTCACACATACACATATGAATGCAAGCAAAAACTTTATATCCTAGGTTTCTTGTTACATGTATTTACATGTATTTGCATTATTAGATGCTAAGCCTTGGGAGGTTGAAACATAAGCCTTGTGCATGACCTTGTTTGATGGGAAATTAGTTGGAGAATTTAGAAATAGTTTTTGCACTTCTACAAGGTCTTCTATTGTTTACGGCTATTTCGATGGTACCTGCATCGTCAAAATGAGCGACGAAATAAATGTTGAAAAAATCATCCATGCTTATGTTGAAATGAGCATCAAAATGAGGGTTGAAAATAGCGTCGAAAAGAACGTTGAAATTTTATTTTTTTGTTTTTGTTGTGTGATTTCATAAAAAATTTGAAGTGTTTTTAGTTCTTATAGTCCTTATGAACCTAGCTTTTAGTTACGTTTCAAATAAATACAGGGATATGTAGCAATATCAATAAAAATTAATAAGCCAATATTTGGAAAACAAGCATTTTCGACCATGCTTATGTTAAAATAAGCATCAAAATGAGGGTCGAAAAGAACATTGATTTTTTTGTGATTTCAAAAAAAATTAAAGTGTTTTTAGTTCTTATAGTCCTTATGAACCTAGCTTTTAGTTACGTTTCAAATAAATACAGCCAATATTTGTCATCCATGCTTATGTTAAAATAAGCATCAAAATGAGGGTCGAAAAGAACATTGACTTTTTTTGTGATTTCAAAAAATAATTAAAGTGTTTTTAGTTCTTATAGTCCTTATGAACCTAGATTTTAGTTACGTTTCAAATAAATACAGCCCGATATAACTGTATACGTCTTGAGACTGGTTGGGAGGAGCCTGTGGATTCTTTATCTGTTCATGCCTACATTGCTTAAATGCTAGAATAATGAGGCACAGGTAGAGGAGAAGCGTAAAAGGGAAAATGAGGAAGGAGGGTCATCAAAAAGAGTTACTTGTGGAAGTGAAAAGAAGGATCCTGGGCCATCACATATGCCTCCACCGCATAGCAGACCTCCACAGGAAGTATCAATGGAAGAAGTGCCAGCAAAAATGAAGCATGAGAAGGAAAAGGGTAAAGGGAAAAGTCCACTCTACAAACTTCAATCTGATATTGAAGCCGCAAACAGATCTCAAAAAGGTGCTTGAAGAGAGGATTCTAAATAGCAGGGTGGAATTTACACTAGGGGATTATAAAAACTTTATAGAAAACTTCAAAAGCAAAAAATCTAGATAAGTGGGTGGTTTCATACAGTCTGAGTGTGGAAACAAAAGTTTAATTACAAAAGACTTTCTAGAAAACTTCAAAAGCAAAAACTGTAGATAGGTGGGTCGTATGATACAATCTTCATTATTTTTGTTCCAAAAATAAACTCCTAATTTGTAACGAGTTCTTTTTACTATGTATAAAGGTGTAACTTACATCATTTTATCTATAGGAAACCACACTACTTTTTTCTCTCCTTGTCTTACACAAACGTTCTCTCTTCTTCAAACCATTCACAAGTATTTGAAACAAAAAAAAGTGAGCATATAATCTTTAATAGATAAATTATGGGTTTGAACTCTTTCAAAAAATTATTTGATGATGCACATGTAACAATTATTGGCCAGGCATGTCGTTAAATGGAAGAAACAAAGTGGCACCCCTATTGTTACTTAAAGGCACCCATAAGTTTACTTTTAAATGTGTTGTTATGTGAAACCCATATAAATTCTCTCCTAGTGGTGCTATCAAGGTGTCCTTAAGTCTTCCTTCCCTAGAAAAATGTCAAGATAAAATTATAGATAAATGGTATTGCACACTCTTCTTAGGTTTTGTTCCAAAAATAAACTCTTACTCTGTATAGTAAGATCTTTTTTCTATGTATATGAAGTCTCACATCATTTTACATGCATATAACCATACAGGTTTTTTTCTCCCTCTTTTACATGTGATCTTTTTTGTAAACCATTCACTACTCTTTAAGAAATAAAATGTGAATATATATTCTCTTTGAAAAACAGTGGGTTTGTACTCTTAAAAATAAAGTAATCCATGAGCAGGTGTCGCTAGGTGTGTCGTAAACCCCGCAGACATAGCAACGCCGCTATTGCCACATAAAGGTATGTATAAGTTTGCATTTATAGGTAAGTAAGACATAAAAGTGTTTGTGGACATATTTATGTCGTGTTTACTGGCCAACTTTCTGGAATTATTTAGAACACCTGGATAGTGAAAATCAAACTTTTCCTTTTTGCATATTATTAGCTATATAGTGGAGGAAAATTAGAATTTTTTTGGGATCACATTGGTTACGTCTAGGCTTTTTAATTTCATAAGAACTCATAGGCTACATTATAATCAAAACGCATAGCTATTTGGACTATATTTGGATCAAAGGCTTTAATTAGTCGATTTCTCATTGCTTTTCACAGTTTTTGGGATATAAGTTTCTTCACAAATATATATATATATCATGTAATACAAACCATCTTAGGCTCCAAAATCAATTAGAACTCCTAAATTTAGGTCTTATTGAAAGTCTAAAATATTTAGCTGTCTTTAAAAAAAAAAACTTTGAGGATTTTTATATCTAATCAAACAATCATAGACTAAGTTTAAATCTTGCATGCATGTTCTTTACAATGTTATGCTTTGCAGCTGGTGCATTTTGTGAGAGCCAATCGCTTACACACCTATCCTTTTAGGCTCTTTGTTTTAGATGAAAGTTTACAAATTTTGAACCATATTTATTACTATAGAATAAGAGACTACTTCACACATTTTAAAACATCTCGTAAGAATTTAAATAGAATATCTAGTCATTTTATAAAATAGCTAACACTATTTTTTATAAGTTTCTCACTTGATGATCTAAATATAAGTAAGGGTTCATAAACATTGTTTTGTTATCAATGCAGTTTTAAAAGTTGAGTCCATTACCTTTTCTTCTAGGTAAAATTGAAATATTTAGATATATATTTTTGACCAATTACTTTAGTGGAGACATTGATTTATTAGTATAACTAAAATAAATCACCATATAAGCTCACACTATTGCCATATTTTGGGTATCAAAGACTTAACAAATAAAAAGAGATTCTAAGAACTAAATTTAATTGACTTAATTATCAATACAATACATTTTTTGTCATCGAAATTCTACCTCTCATTTCTTAAATACTATGTAAGGTTTAGGAAAATTTAATAATGAGTTGAGATCATTTTTTTCTTGCATGTAAGAACCTACTTTGTAAATTCATAACGTATTTGGATTATAATGTTGTGGATATATCTCTACTTTGGTGATTTCTCAATTATATTTAAGGCTTTAATTAGTCGATTTCTCATTGCTTTTCACAGTTTTTGGGATATAAATTTCTTCACAAATATATATATATATATCATGTAATACAAACCATCTTAGGCTCCAAAATCAATTAGAACTCCAAAATTTAGTTCTTAGTGAAAATTCTAAAATATTTAGCTGTCTTTAAAAAAAAACTTTGAGGATTTTTATATCTAATCAAACAATCATTGACTAAGTTTAAATCTTGCATGCATGTTCTTTACAATGTTATGCTTTGCAGCTGGTAATCTAAATATAAGCAAGGATTCATAAACATTGTTTTATTATCAATGCAGTTTTAAAAGTTGAGACCATTATCTTTTCTTCTAGCTAAAATTGAAATATTTAGATATATATTCTTGACCAATTACCTTTAGTGGAGACATTGATTTATTAGTATAACTAAAATAAATCACCATATAAGCTCACACTATTGCCATGTTTTGGGTATCAAAGACTCAACAAATAAAAAGAGATTCTAAGAAGTAAATTTAATTAACTTAATTATCAATACAATACATTTTTTATCATGGAAATTCTATCTCTCATTTCTTAAATACTATGTAAGGTTTAGGAAAATTTAATAATGAGTCGAGATCATTTTTTTCTTGCATGTAGGAACCTACTTTGTAAATTCATAACCTATTTGGATTATAATGCTGGATATATCTCTACTTATGGTGATTTCTCAATTATATCTAAGGTTTTTTTATTATTTTAGTAATTTTAATCCAAGGTTTGCCACATTCATGAAGACATGCCTTTAAAGAAGAGAAATGCAAAAATACCACTCCCATTCGCAAGATATGTATTTTTTAACAAACCCTTGAAAAGAAAAATTTATTTCCTATTGAGCTACCAAACTAGTGTTAGATGTATCATTACTTTTACACCCATATAAATTATCTCCTAGTGGTGTTATCAGGGTGTCCTTGAGCCCTACCACTCCTTGTAGTGATTAGAGATGTGGGTTACAAGCTTAAAGTACCACAAGGCTATTGTGAACATTCTCGACAAGGTAAATGCTGAAGACGAAGATCAAGTTGATGATGAAGGATGTTGATCTTGTTGGTGATGAAGAAGAGTTTGAAGTTAATATTTATTTATGAACTTTAGAGATATATATATATATTGTGTGTTTGTTTGTAATTATGTATGTATGTAAATACATACACACACTTGCGTGAATCTGTGAATCTGTGAAAGGTGTGGCGTACCTATGCTGGCTCTGCTGGGTGGCCTCCCTTGAGAAATAAGGCACGTGTCATTTGACAGCTTTATCAATATTGCAGCATTTTATGGGTGAAAACATCTCCGGTCTAATCGCCAATCTAGTGAAAACATCTCCTCCTCGCTCTCGCGCATAAGCTCTCCTACGGCATTATCAGCGTCATTGGCCGTTACAAGCTCTGTACGAATGGAGTACCCGCCCGCTATTCGCTCTGTACCAATGGAGCCCTCGCGCGCAGCTATGAGCTCTAGTGTACAAATTATGGTTTGCCCGCCCGCTAGACAATATAGTAAAGCCACGTCAAGCGAGGGGACTAGCCACTTGGCAAGTGTGTGGAAGGAAATTCAAGGGCAAAACAACTGGAAGGAGACACTTGTGCTTCATCAAAGCTTCTTGAAAAGAGCACGCCATGGTCAAGAGGGAGATTCCCGAAGAAGCCGCTTGGCATAATCGCTTAATTACAATTTTTCTTCTAAAGATTCTCTTTTCACTTTAATTTCCCCCCGATTTGAGGGTGTGCTGTGTGTGTGAATTGGTGGCTTCAGTCAAAAAACTAATAAGAAAGAGAAGCAAAATCTAATTAAAAAATGGAACACAAACATATATATTTGATGTTATAAGTAATATCACAATCTTAGTTACTATTTATATATTCTTTGGCAAATCTGATTCTCAGCTAAGGTGAATAGTGATGATAGTGAAATCACAATGTATTATATACAAGCTATATCCACCAAAGCTAGAGCTATGTACAATGAAGGCCATACTATCTTGACCTATTGGACCACCCCAAATATCAACATTTTTGGTGATCTGAGATGGGGTCAGGAGACACCAGGGGAAGACCCTTAACTAACAAGCCAGTGTTGTGCAATCAACTATGTGAGAGGCTTGTAGGATGTTGAAGGGGGACACCCTTGACCAACATAGAGTTGTAGCTTGTCACAAGCATCACACTACATATGACATTAGGAACTAAAAATGATTCGATAGGTTTCACTTCAGCACCTAGGTACTAGGCGCTTACATTTGAGCTAGAATGCATAAGGCTGAGCATCATGCATGTACAAAAAGTTGTATACACAAGAATCCTTATATCTTCAGTTCTTTTATCTTGTATAACATACTACTTATATCAGAAGCCATAGCTATGATGTATCTGGGTTAGTCAAGTGTTCATGCATTCACAACTTTTGCATGTGTAGTACAATACATACCATAGTATGTTATCTTTGTATAACATACTACATATATTAGAAGCCAAATCTATGATGTATATGGGTTAGTCAAGTGTTCATGCACTTACAAATTTTTCATGTGTAGTACGATACATACCATGCACATGAATAGCCAAACATGCACATGTTATGCATGTGTTGTTGTTTGTGAAGAATACTCTACTCATAACATGTATTGATGACAAAGTGTGTGATTTTCAATATCTTACCTTCATCCACCATTGTGCCTATGTTCAACATTAACACACCAAGCTTCCTTATGGGAGAGGTAGTCATGCATGCATGAATCCATTCAAGAGCAGTAACACATATATGCATGGAAAAAAGACTCTTCAATCTGTTACAAATATGATGCATTCATGTGTGTACGTCTTTGAAGAAACGCGTGTAGATATGCATGTGTTTGGGTCAAGGACTGTTTGGATTTTCCCTAAAAGAAACATAATAGTGCTAGGTTACACAATAGAATATGGATGAGACATATCAACCTCCATTCAAGAATTATATCATGAGTGGCAATGCATCTTGTGTCGTGTGCTCATACAATAAAGTCAATGGTACCGCACATTATGGGGACGCGGATCTTCTATGAGGAACAGTTAAAAAACTATGGGACTTGAATAGGTAATTTTAAGTTTGAACCACTTTAAAATAGAGGTTACCCCCTATTCAAGTTTTACATAAGAATGAAGCTATTCAAGTAAATCACCTTTGTATGATTGATGCACTCAATTTTGTTTTGATAGCTCTCTCATAGTGTCGTCAACTTAAAGAGTTCTTCGTATAAGAAAACACAAGTTAGATTGCGTAAATTACTTGCATTTAACATAACTGCTCCTTCAAAAGATAAATTAGATAATGTAATTAAATTTACAAATTTTGAAGCACAAAAAGTAAGAAGGTTTTACACGTGAGGTAGATCTTAATGCTCAGGTTTAGATTGAGGTGATGTGATATTAGGATGACATCAAGCTACACAAGAACTTTTAGACAAATTCATATATAAGAAAAAAAAAATATGAAAGTCTTAAGTTTTAAGAGTTTTAAAGTATGTAGGAGAATCCAACCACGTGTGAGGCGAGTGGTTTAGTGGGATCGTGCTACTTTCACTTTGCTCGTGTTGATTGTATACGTCGATGGGAGGTCAATGAGATGGTGACTGCATGGTTGTGACAGCCAATTTGTGGCACCAAGGGGTATTAAGTAGATGTTCTGAGTGGATGGGGAGACTGGGAAGCTGACTATAAAGGAGAGATGAAGAGGCATCAAGGTGAGGCTGTTAGCAAGAGTGCGAGGAAGAATAACATGCCTAATTGGATGAATGAGAGATTGTGTGCACATATGAAAGAAAAGAAGATATGTTTGAGGATTAACTCGGGAGCTGGTAGGGCTCTTCTCATTTTCTGTCCAGGAAGGCCGCCTTCTAAGGTGGAGCTAGGTAGATGGCTGTAGGAATATGTTTTGCATGATAAAGCTATGTCCAAAGTCTTCTACTTAGGCAAGAGGTTTTTTAATGTGTTGTTTGTTAAAGGCCAGTCTGTGAGACAGAGCTTATTGCTAAAGGTCCCCTCTTCTTAGGAAAATGACTTGTGCATGCATTCCCTTTTGACCCCCTCTTTGTTGTTAACAAGAGTCTCCAAAATGCATGCCTTATGTGGGTCGAAGTTGTAGGTCTTTCCCCATGGCTTAGGTGTCTATGCAAGATATTTCTTATTCGCTGGGACCGGTGTTGTATTCGCCAAACAATGAGATGGGTGGTAGACAAGCCAACAATGTCTGCATCTCCTGGAATACCACCAAAGATATGCCAAAATCGGTAGAAGTTGACTTGGGAGATTGGGGTACTCTAGAGTTGGGTCTTAAATTTGGAGCTTTCCTGGGGGCCTGCTTTAAATGTAAAGGGTTTGGTCATATAGCTAAAAACTGTTTAGAACAATCTTTGGGCAAAGGGGAAGGGGATAAGGAGGTAAACAAAAATGGGGAAAAAATGGAACCAGCTGTGCTAACCAGGGGATGGATATCAAGGGAAAGGAAACAATGAGAGATGATGGTGTAGATCAGTCGAAGAGCAATGGTCAGGGTTAAAGGGAAACTCGTGTAAGATAGGCCAAAATAGAAGCTAGGGAAAGTCAGTCCAATCAGGTGGTAGAAGGAAAAGACAACAAATCCCAAAGTTGTTTGAGCCCCTTAACGTATTCCAATCCGTACAGTCCCTTAAGGGAGGACGATAGTGGCCCCTCTTCAGAACAAAGATTTGATCATCTAGTAGAAGAGGCTTGGAAGGGGATATAGAAAGAAGATGTAGCACTAAGGGAAGGGGAGGAGGTTGATATGGTCCCAGAAATGACTCTATCTCATGAATAAATCTATAGAATTCTCAGGGTGCACATGGAATGTAAAAGGGATAAAAGATTTAAAAAAAATGCTTCCTTTTGGGGATTAGTTAAGCAATGGGGATACTCGGTTTTGGCTATATAGAAACATCATCTTTTTGGCAATATATTTAGGAAGGATAGATTCACAAATTGGACGATAATGTACGGGGAGTAAATTCGGGGTGGTATAGTGGGTTAGGACTAAAGTGAGGAATGATCACAAGATCCCAATATAATAGCTTATCACCCTAATGGTAGGATTCTTGTGGTAGAAGTTTTGGTGAGGGGTGAAAGATTTTTTCTTGTTAATGTTTGTGGGGCGCACAATCATAAAATCACGAGTGAGATGTGGAATTGGATTGCCAATCTGAATATTCAAGTCCCTTGTATTATCTTGCAAAATTTCACTATGGTTGAAAGGTTAGTGGATAGCTGTGGGGGAAGCACTATCCTTATAGTTAAGGAAAATGAAAAATGGTTGGAATTAAGACGGGATTTGGGACTAGTAGACAATTGGCACCTAGGGGACTGGAGAGATTATTCGGATCAATGGAAATTGGGCTAAGCTGAAATTTTTCAATAATAAAAGGAAACCAGAGAGCTATCTATTTAAACTTACCAAAAGGGAGAATAATAGAGAAGTAGTGGGGAATATCCTAGATTAGTATGGTCAACCTTTGGATGACATGAAAATAATGGCTAGAAAATGGGTAGATTTATTAGGTTCTACAATAAGTTTGAAGGAGGATTGTTCCCAGAGGAGGTCTCAAAAGCTAAATATAGACTTCTAGGGCTAATCAATCGCTATGTGGACCCAGATAAGGCTAGATGTCTAGAAAGAGATGTGGATGTTGAGGAGTGTTGGGTTGCTCTCTTGAAATAGGGAAGGGTCAAAGCCCTTGGATGGATGGGCTCACTGTAGAATTTTTACTTGCCTTTTGGCCATCTCTGAAGGATAGTATGGGAGGGGAAGTTTACAAAAAAGCCTTCAATACTGGCAGCATGGATAATGATTTTAAATAAGGCCTTGTAAAGTTAATTCCAAAACAAATTGCTTGCAATAGATTTAGACATTGGAGGCCTATTACTCTGTTGACTGTGGTTTATAAGATTTTCGCCAAGGTGATTTCCCTCAAAATCACTCCAATGTTACAAGAAGTTATTTCTAAGAAGCATGTATGATAACATCTTTATAGCTTTTCTAGGAAGAGATGTGGCTCTCATAATTCAGCAAAAATGTATCATGTTGCAACTAGACTTAGAAAAAGCTTATGATAGAGTTCACTGGTCTTTTGTAGCAAGAGTTATGGAGAGGTTTGGATTTGGGACCAAAATGGCAACATGTATCAACACTTTGTCTTGGGGAGGGCACTCTAAAGTGTTACTAAATGGGAGAGTGGTTGGAGGGTTTGCGATTAATAGGTCTATTAGGCAAGGTTGTCCCCTGGCTCCCCTCCTTTTTGCTATTGCCTCTCATCCCTTGGTGGTGTCACTCGAGAATGTATGTAGAGGTGGGATAACCTAATCCATATTGATAATGCAGATGTCGATATGGAGTAAGAACAAATCCAGAACTTAAAAACATCTTGGCCTAAGCATTCAAGACCTCTATTGCCCACCAGCTTGGCAAGAACATGTGCCATACATCTATTTCAACAATGGTATAAGCTTCTACTCAGTTTGATACATCATGATCCTCATTGAGAAGAGGGACAGGCTCCTCATTCAGCTTATGCCACCTACCATCATTGATAGATAGGAGATAATCAATTTTGTGCTGCCTAATCCTCACTTGAATCTTTAAGCACATTCTGGGTAGCCAAAATCTCTTCCTTTGAATGCTCAATCGTAGCCATATGTGCTCGATTATCATGGCAACCATAAGAAGCATTCGGATCAGCATCGAAAGCTTCAAAGTCACTCTCTGAACTACTGCTCTCATCCTCGAGGTCTGCAATTGCATGCTTGACATCAGACAAGAGGCAATCTGTTGCATATGCTGCCCATGCACTATCCTGCAACAAGGAATCTCATCTTCTCCTTCGAGGGTGTTGGGAGTGCCATTCCACGATAGGGCAACATCTTTGAGAAACTGCTTTAGCTCCTTTTAACTCTTTAGAAGACGATCAATATCACGTGCATTCCTCCACTTGAGCCACCTCCACTGGACATCCTCAAACTGCTCCAAAAATGCATTTGGGCAAACCCAAGAGTTGTGACCCTGGAATCCACATTGGTCACATATATGGTACAAGAAATCATTGGTTCTATGGCCATGTTGTAGCCACACTGCCTGCACATCACACATTCACTAGTAGACCGATACTTCTTGCTGTCACAATGTTTGCATGCTCTCCAACCCATTACCCAAGTCTACTCCTCTTTACAATTTGGAACACAACACATATTTTACATCCAGATATGATCGAATATGCTTGTCCACTATTGCTTCTAGTTGAGACAATATGGACACTCTTGTCAGTCTCAGCTCGGCTACTCCATGCCATGAGATTCTCACAATGTAGAGAGAAATAGATAGATGGCTTGGTAAAGGTGAGAGAGAGTAGTCTGATGCCATACATGAACTTTGGGAGGGGCAAAAGGTTCGACAATATCAAGATTTTTGGAACCGAATGAAATATTGGGAACTTCCTCATTTCCCAAATGAAGCTTACAAAATGTTTAATTAAACATTTCCTACAAACTTGAGAAGTAAAGAGCTCGACATTGGATGCAATGAAGATGGAGAATACAAATTCTCTTCTTCACGATGTAGAACACTTATTTCTCATAAGAGAAAAATGATCAAGGTGAGAAATTTAAAAAATCATTTTCTTTGTTCTCGTGCTTGCAAGAATTATAGAATATTAATTTTTTATCCTCTTACATGGGGAGATCCAATAAATTTTGCGTTGATGTGTCACTGTAATGGATTTCAAGCTCCCTCCACAACACAGAAAGATAGTGGTGTTATTGAAATGGTTGTGCTGCTAAATGGGGCAAACGAGGATTAATAGGGCCATTGACAATGATTTTCTTGCCATTTAGTGTGATTAAGCTTGAGGAAAAACATGGAGATTTGCTTGGTCTTTTTCTTGTGCCTTTGCTCAATGATCTTGAGAAGCTGTTCATTGATGGATTGGATGTTAGATTCAATTATCCTTGCTCTAATATTAGTGAATGTCTTGAAGAATAAAATGAAGAATCATGTTTACTTAGAGGTAGCTTATATTATGGATAGGACATCACCCAGCACAGTCTAAACTTGGGCTGTTTAAGGATAGTGGGAAGAGTGGGTGCAGAAGAGATCAACCACTTGCACAAAAACTAAGTGAAGGGGTGATGACACCCTATTATGTTTATGGTGAGAATAGGTATCAAGGAAGGTATCCACCAACCAAAAGAAAAGTATAACATATGCTCGAAGCCTTGCAAAAAGTGAAGAGGGCAAGGACATTGAAACAAAAGAAAGAAATTCTTACCAATGCAGGTCTTCTCGGGGAATCATGTCTATGGAGGTTATACCGCCTATATGGCTTTGATCTTTGCCTTCATCTAGTCTATGATGTGATGCATATACTTGCATTGAACCTACTTAAGAAGTAAATCAAATCAATGATTAAGGGTACGACTAATGGAACAAATAAAGAAATCGATGGCGCTTTAAAAGAGGTTTCAAAATTATTACCAAAGACACTAATCTTTGCAGGAATATGGCAAAAGAACATAACCAAGCACTATGGAATTACAAAGAAGAAGAGAATAAGAAATTTTTACAGTGGTGTTTGCCATATATTTTGGATAAGGTAAAAGGAATACCGAATGTGCTCAGATGTGTTGGAATGCTACTCACAGATATAGCACATATATTTTATGGTTATACTAGGCATGAAGGATGGAAGTTGAAGGATATAGAGGTGGCACGTAAGCTTCTATTATCATGGTGTATTCTCATTGAAGAGTCAAAGGGAGAAAATTATTCGCCTTTGGAACATGTTGCAGGTATGGTTTTCATGACTCTATATCTCATGAATGAGTTTATTTATTAGATTTCAACAAAATTTTAATGTGCCTGGCATTTTTTTAGATAGGAAATGTGAAAATGTTAGATACATGGATCACATGATAATTGTTGGTGCTATGATTTTGAAAGAAGTATATTTGGCTATCTTTCAATATCGCATTATTCAAAATGTGAATGATATATGCTATAAATGTTTGTTCATGTCATCCGGAATTCAATGTGGGCAAGTTATTTATGAAATGCAAGACTTCGCAATTCACAACCACCTATTAGATATTAGAAGACCTAGTTGTGTTCCACCATGGTTGGAGGCAAGAGACATTGTGTTTGTAATGCCTACTGAGGATTCATCAACTTCTTACATGACTATTGTAAGGGTGGTTAATGAATAACACGCAAGACTTATGCAAGGATTTGGATACAGGAGATTTGGTACTAGCAAGGGAAGATGATGATTGGTGGGATTGGAAGGTATGTGTTGAGGTGGTAAATGGATGGACATCTATAGAGGAGACAATAGTAATAATTGGCACCTTGAGTGCAAGCAATAGCATACGTTGGAAAGAAGTGATCACTTGCTTGAGTAGGAGTTTCTTCTCCTAGGCATCCGTGTATAGGGTGTTGGAGCTCTATATATAGCTCACTCTACCTAACTTGGTCTCACCTATATATATGTATCTTGTCCTCAATATGAATCAGTCTTTGGGAGCGTACATGATATGTCTCTTTGTCTCGTCTCTTTCTCTCTACAGTTCAACATGGTATCAGAGCTATGGTTCTACGTGAACCTAGAGATCTCTACAGGTCAAAGTCTATCGGAGAGGTTTGTGTGACTCTCGTCTCCATACAAAGGCACTCTGCGCTTCTGGTTTAAAGAAATAAAAAGCAAGGCAGTCCAAGCACGTAACCATCAACTCTGCGCTTCTGGTTTGAAGAAATAAAAAGCAAACATGTCCAGCTGCGCTTCTGGTTTGAGAGAGACAGAGCTGCAAGACAAACACGTAAGATCTGCGCTTCTTGTTTGAGAGAGAGAGCTGGACAAACACGTCCAGCTACGCTTCTGGTTTGAGAGAGAGAGCGCTGCAAGATCTACGCTTCTGGTTTGAGAGAGCACACACAAGGCTGTGTACTACCGTGTGCAGCACGGGAGCACACACAAGGCTGTGTACTACCGTGTGCAGCACGTGCAAGTTAGCCTGTATGTATGTGTGTGAGAGCAAGGCACGGATACCTGTGTGTATGTGAGAGCTGCAAGGCAAGGACATGTCTGTGTGAGAGCAAGGCACGGATACCTGTGCATGTCTGTGTTGGTGTTTTTCTGTCTGCGCTTCTGGATGGCAGATGAGCGAGAGAGAGCGCTGCAAGGTCTGCGCTTCTGGTTTGAGAGAGCACACACAAGGCTGTGTACTATCGTGTGCAGCACGTGCAAGTTAGCCTGTATGTATGTGTGTGAGAGCAAGGCACGGATACCTGTGTGTATGCGAGAGCTGCAAGGCAAGGACATGTCTGTGTGAGAGCAAGGCACGGATACCTGTGTGTATGCGAGAGCTGCAAGGCAAGGACATGTCTGTGTTGGTGTCTGCGTTGTGCTGCCCCTATTTTTAGCAAAGTCTCACACTAGACATGTGTGAAGTGCGGGAAGGCGGGCAGGCAGGCAAGGATGCGTGCATGTGTGTGTGAAGTGTGCAGAGGCCAGTAGCAATGCTCCAAATCTTCTTCTCCATTTCAAGCAGTAGCTATGTATGGTTTTAGCTTTTCTTTTGGCAGGCGCATTTTTTGCTAACGTTTTAGTTTTATGTGCAGAAGAAAATAATACTTCTTGGGAACCATAACCTTTGATACCATTGATCTTTGATAGCTTTTCTTTTGGCATTGTTCCCATGGATTAATAATATCTTTACCGTGCTTTCTTGATGTATTGGTTGTGTGTGGGCACAGCAGCACCTGCACCTGTTCCCCTTCTCTTGCGTGTGGCCTTGTATGTGTGTGTATTCATACACACACATACGATAAGGAAAACTGCGATATGGGTAGGTATCCATCAAGTGCGTGGAGGATACTCAAATCTCACTTTTCAGATGAGGAGCTGATAGGTATGATTCTCATATTAAATCCTCAAGAAAAGGTATGTCAATTGTTTCTCCCATATTGATTGTGATGCTTTTAAATGCATCTTGTTTCTTTCATATTGATGGAATGTGCATCCATTGACTTGGTTACATGTTTCGTGAATGATGGTTGACTATGTTCCCATGGATTGTATCCATGATGCCATGGTGCTGTTTTATGATGATTTTTCAAGCATACAAATGGATGCTTTTTTGTCAAAATGTCCATGATGCCATGGTGGTGATGGTTACACATTTTATTAATATATGTATATGTGTTCATTGCATTGATGTAATTCACTCACATCTTCATATATATGTTAGTCATGTGTGTGTATGTGCGCATGTAGGGTGCAAGTTTTTCATGATTTTTGTGTATCCACTTTATGTTACATGTTTCGTCGATGAAGGTTGACTATGTTTCCATGGATTGTATCCATGATGCCATGGTGCTGTTCCATGATGATGGTTACATGTTTCGTTGATGTTGGTTCACTTGGCTAATCTATATTGGTTGATTGTGTTTCCATGGATTTTATCCATGATGCCATGGTGTTGTTCCGTGATGATGGTTACATGTTTCGTCGATGATGGTTACTATGTTTCCATGGATTGTATCCATGATGCCATGGTGTTGTTCCGTGATCATGGCTACATGTTTCGTCGATGAAGGTTGACTATGTTTCCATGGATTGTATCCATGATGCCATGGTGCTGTTGCATGATGATGGTTACATGTTTCGTCGATGATGGTTGACTATGTTTCCATGGATCGTTGTTCCATGGTGATGGTTATATGTTTTGTTGTTGTTGGTTCACTTGGCTAATCTATATTGGTTGATTGTGTTTCCATGGATTTTATCCATGATGCCATGGTGTTGTTCCGTGATGATGGTTACATGTTTCGTGAATAATGGTTGACTATGTTTCCATGGATTGTATCCATGATGCCATGGTGTTGTTCCAGTTACATGTTTCGTCGATGATGATTGACTATGTTTCCATGGATCGTTGTTCCATGGTGATGGTTATATGTTTCGTTGATGTTGTTCATTCCAAGCTATATGTTTTGTTGATGTTGATCATTCCAAGCTACATGTTTCGTTGATGTTGGTTCACTTGGCTAATCTATATTGGTTGATTGTGTTTCCATGGATTGTATCCATGATACCATGGCGTTGTTCCGTGTGACGATAGTTACATGTTTCGTGAATGATGGTTGACTACGTTTCCATGGATCGTTCCCATGATGCCATGGTCATTGGATGCACCATGCCTTGGCTTTGGCTCATCAGATTGTCTAGGTTTATTTAAGTCTAACAATGTCTTTTGTGGTCGACAATGCAACCATACAGGTCTAAATGGCTATATGGGTGATCTTGTCTTGCCATGAGAGAGGACAGGGTCAGTAGCAGCTCTTTTCATGATCAGAATGATGGTCTATATCCTTATGTGACTGATCAATGGTGGTCAAGTCTTGGAATTCAATCTATGGCAACTAACAACAAATTCCGTCGAGCATATTTCCCGAGAGGTTTGATTTCTTGTCCCGTCATCCTGACTACATGTCAGAGGTTTGATGTCCCGTCATCTTACGAGGTTGGTTTACATTCACGTCATGTCTTTCTGACTACATGTCAGAGGTTTGACTTCTCTTCCCGTCAGAGGTTTGATTTCTCGTCCTATTAGCTTATGAGGTTTATGTTCACATCATGTCATCCTGGCTACATGCTGCCTGCGGCGGCGGATGTCAAAGATTTGATTTCTCGTTCCATCATCTTATGAGGTTTACTATCCTGATTGTGAATGTCACAAGTTTGATTTCTTGTCCCGTCATCTTACGAGGTTGCTTTACGTTCACGTCATATCATCCTGGCTACATGTGAGAGATATCAAAGGTTTGATTTCTCGTCCCGTCAGCTTATAAGGTTTATGTTTACATTATGTCATCCTGACTACATGTCAGAGATATCAAAGGTTTGATTTCTCGTCCCGTCAGCTTATGAGGTTTATGTTCACATCATGTCATCCTGGCTACATGCTGCCTGCGGATGTCAAAGATGGACGTGCGCACAGCTTTCTTTAATGGAGATTTGAATGAAGAAATTTACATGGAGTAGCCAAAAGGATTTGTTATAGCAGTTGTTATCTTCAGCATTTGATATGCTGGATCTTGGAAAGCTTCACTCGTGTCTTGGCATTCAGATTCAAAGGGATCGCAGCAAAGGTATTTTATTACCTCGACAGTCAAAGTTTATTGAAGATACTATTAAGAAGTTTGGTTTGGAATCTGCACATTCAGCAACTACTCCTTGTCTTGCGAGTTCCATGAAAAACACTTCTGATGGTGGTGGCCAGCTTGTTACAAATCAACCATATGCTAATTTGGTTGGATGTCTTCAAGTTGTTGGTTTGAACACTCGTCCTGACATTTTGTTTATTGCTAAACTATCTCGGGCAACATCTTGCATGTCCTTCTCTTAAGCATTGGTCTTCAGCAAAGCGCATGTTAAAATACTTGAAAGGCACTGCAGATTATGGTTTGGTTTATCAACGACAATTCACATCCAACTCCATTCCATCTCTTTCTCTTTTGGATACACAGATGCAGATTGGGCCAGCTCACATTTATCTATGCGATCTACTAGTAGCAATTATTTCTTCATTAATGGTTGTGTTATTTCTTGGACCAGCAAGAAACAATGTTGTGTTGTAGTTTCTACAACAGAATCTGAATATGTTGCGGTATCACTTGCATCTCGTGAACTCATTTGGCTTCGACAACAAGTGTTGACAGATATTGGCCATTCTCCTCTTTCTAGTACACCTTTGCGGTGTGATAATCAGAGTGCTATTAGTCTTGCAAAAGACTATGTCCAACATAACAAGTCAAAGCATATTGCTCTGCATTACCATTATGTTCGATACGAAGTACGCAAAGGCACTATCATTATTGAACATTATCCAAGTGACCAAATGATTGCAGATATTCCTACCAAAGGTCTCAATGAGTCACGCTTCATTCTCTTGCGCTCAGAGCTTAGAGCTGCCTCGGGCTCACTCTTTCTAGATTAGGCTCTTTACTCTTATGGTAGCTTTGTACATATATCGTTGTAATCTTCTAGACACCATGCACTTTGCACATTTCACAATTGCACACTATGACCTCTTGGTCCTTTTGTATATTTGTACATAGATGCACAATGCACTTTCACATCATTACTTCTGGTTTATATTTTCACATTTGTATAGGGGCTTGGGTTTTTCCCTTATACTCCCCAAGGGTTTTTTCATCCATAGCTAAGAGACCCTTGTTTGAGTGGGGGTGTTGGAGCTCTATATATAGCTCACTCTACCTAACTTGGTTTCACCTATATATATGTATCTTGTCCTCAATATGAATCAGTCTTTGGGAGCGTACATGATATGTCTCTTTGTCTCGTCTCTTTCTCTCTACAGTTCAACATAGGGCAGTGGTAGAGATGATTTGATGCTCTTGATTGATAAGCAAAAATTGTTGATGCAAAAATTTCTTTGTCCTAAAATGAATCACTTATTGGAAAAAAGAGATACACAGATAATAATGCAAAAATAGCACTTTATTTCATTTATATCAAGTTGAACCACTGCAACTTATTATAAGCTTGACTCTAGGAAGTCCTACCCTATATGCCTAAATCTGAGGGGCGGAGCGTTGAAGTAAGGGAGGTAGGACAGGTGTGAGATGGTGAGAGAAGGCTATCCTATCCCTCTCACTTATGTTAGTTTGTCATATATAAACCCAACGGGTCTAAAGAATATGCTCTTTGTTTATGGTGACACACGTGTCAACTTGCTTAGTACCAATGAACGAAAATAGACGAACTAACTTCAGCTTCTTGACCTAGCAGATTTTCTTAAGATTAGTGGTAAGGTTTTCGATGTGCTATACAAAAATGAAGAAATATAAGGTTCCATGATTACAATGCTCAAATCTAATCCACCCTCTCTGGACCCAAGAAAAACAAGGAACTAGAGACATTTATTAAGAGTTTGCATCCCTAAGTTGTGAAACTCAAAACTCAAAGATCGACAATCCATCTCAAAGATGCAAAGAAACACTAAGAACTTAGAGTAGGCACTCAATCCATCCTACACCCATTCCAACATCACGTATCAACATGGCAAAAACAGTCTCTCTAACTCAATACAAAACAAAACTGCATGGTGTAAACTTGAGCTCTGATATCATTTGTAAGGTCCTAATCCTAACTGAGCTATGGGAACCTTTCGATAGACAGTGAAATCCTTCCATACCCCAACAGTCCGTCATCGTGATCTCTCCTCAAGATACAAGGATATGCGAAGTTGGACCTTATCTTTTGCAGGAGATGTGTGGTCACCCTAAAGTCAATCTAGCTCTCAGATGTACTGCAATCCGTAGACCTCTAGTGTGTCCAAGTCCCACACTTGGTTTAAACAAACCAATGCTTCTAGCGAGCCATGATTGTTGATTTGATCTCTACCCCATTAATGTTTGTAAATGAAAGGTTCCTTGCTAGCTGACATGCCATGATGCCCTCACTCCACCACTAGAGTTGATGTGAAACAGAGGAGATGATTGCATTGTAGCATGATGTAACCACCTTACAGCATTTACCTAAGGACCCAAAACGAGACACAACCATAAGATGCATACATGAGCTAGCATGGGCTAGAGTAGAATGATGTTGCGCCCAGTACCTCAGGGGGCAGAAGGTGTAGGCAACCCTACCAATGAATCTTGCATCCCACGTCTCGGATTTTGCTATTTTTAGCAAAGCGACCAATCTAGCTTTTTCATCCAGCATCTACCAATGAATCTTGCATCCCACGTCTCGCTATTTTGAGGACTCTTTTCTTATTGACGTCTCTTATCTCTTGCAGTCGTCCTTGTCTATGGTGTGCAGATTTTGTGATTTTATCTTATACGTCTTCTCACAGATAGATATGGCTATGACTGTTCTCGTCAATGGTTTTCCTTCTGGCCAACGTTCTATTCCTTCTTTTCAAGGCCAATGGTTTCCCAGTTGGAAAGCAAAGATGCTGTTAATTCTTGAAGGCGATGAGCTCTCAGATGTTGTTATTGGCGATTCTCTTTGTCCGTCTCAACCTATTATTCCGAATTCTGACAACGTTCTTATCACGGAAGGCCCTGTTTTTGATGCATGGCGTCTTGCTTATATGGATTGGCAGAGGTGTGATAAAGCAGCTTGTCGGTATATTCTTTCTGCTCTTAGTGATTCTCTCATGCTTGATGTGTATGACTTTCCTACTTCCCATGACGTATGGGAGTATCTTATAGCAAATTTTCAGAAAAAGTCTGTTACAGAAACACTTTATTTGAGAGGTTTGCTTTCAAAGTTACAGTATGAAGTTGGTACTGCTATGACGGGACATATTGATTCTTTCAAATCTATTATTAATCAACTTGCTGCTGCGGGTGATCCTGTTCCACGAAAGCAACTTATTACAATTCTTCTTGATACAATAAAGGATCCGTCTTATGACAACATTGTTATCATTCTTTCTAACAAGGACGGTCTTGATTTTGACCAAACTTGCATATCTTTGATTGAGTATTCTCAACGTCAACAACGACGTAGCATTGGTCATGATGCAGTTATGTTTTCACAACAAGAGGAGCCTGAGTCACAACAGTTGGAATGGGCCTTTAATGTGTGAAGGCGTTCTTTTCAACGAGGCAACCGTAGAGGTGGTCGTCGTGGTGGAAATATGACATATGAATCTAAGTGGCTACATAACTATCATTCTTTACCTGTTAAGCGTGTTGTTTATCTTGCTGATGATACAACTTGCCAAGTCAAGGGCATTGGAGATTTATATCTTGGCACCTTATCTTCTTCAACTCGAGTTTTACGAGGGGTTTTACATGTCCCAGAACTTCAACGTAATCTTCTTTCAGTTGCAGGACTTGTTGATCTTGGTTTGTTTGTTGGATTCGACCACACCAAATGCCGCATTGAGAAAGATGGACAGATTATTGCAACTGCTTCTCGTAATGGCAATTTGTTTGAGCTCTCTCTTAATGATGCTGTAGCAAATGTTGTCACTGCTCCAGGTGATCATGATTGCAAGATATGGCATCATCGCTTTGTTCATGCTGATTTCTCAAAGCTTCTTAATCTTCATTGTCAAGGTCTTGTACGCGGAATGGATCTTAAAGCTCATCCTCATATGGGAATCTGTGAGTTTTGTGCTCTTGGCAAACACAATCGTAAACCCTTTCCTCTCTCGAATTCAGTTCATTCTCATGATTTGTTGGATCTTGTTCATACCGACATTTGTGGACCTTTGCCTCCATCGAGAACACAACATCGTTATTTCATTACGTTTATTGTTGATTACTCACGGTATACAGTTGTTTTCTTGCTTCAACAAAAATCTGAGGTGTTATCTATTTTTAAGCAATTTCACAAGGCTTCCGAACTTCAAAATGGACGTCGCCTCAAGAAACTTCGCAGCGATAATGGTGGAGAATATGTGTCTCGTGAGTTTGAGAGTTATTGTACGGACCATGGTATTCATCATGAACATACTATTCCATATTCACCTCAACAGAACAGTGTTGCTGAACGTAAGAATCGCACTGTTATCAATGCTATGTCGTGAGCACCACCTTAGCATCGCACGTGTGGAGGTGGTGACTAACTTATAAGCACCAGAGAACCGTTGCCAAGAACAAGAAGACTCAGTGTAAAAGGGCAACTGGTCACTGCATATAAGTACAAGGGAGATACAGTGTTAGAAATAAATAGAGGTAGACATTGAGATGGAAGGAATGTATGAAGGGTGTAGTCATTATATGCTCTCAACTCATAGTTGACAGTTGTGTCATGAAGCTGGTTATAGTAATAGTACTCTCATGAAATGGTAGTCTATGTTGGGTAATAGTCTGCAATACTTCTGGAATATAACTAAGAGAAATATTTCCATTTCATTATTGTTATTTGTTGCCCTCTACACTATGTGGATTACGTCTGCGGAGCGTCTCGACAAGAGTAGTAATTAGGCCCCATTAGCAAACCAAAGACTAGGCCTCCTAGGGTCAAAGAAGTAAAAAATGTGGACCCAGCCCTCTTCCTATTGGTCCATTCCTAATCAAAAGTTAATCCAAGAGGCCCTCTTTGGGTCCAAAAAAATCCTAATGTAAGTGATCAAAAATTCTGTATTTTATCTTCTGATTTGCAGGCCTCCTGTAGGGAGCAGTGACTACATTGGTATGAGAGCCTGGTCGTCTCTCTTTCTCAAGAGGAGACACGGTGTTTTGAGATCGGAGACAAACACAGACACTTGACTCAATGGATGGCCAATGAAACCCTTTGGATGTTCCAAATTTAAGAGATCAATCAAGTGCCTCTCGCAATTTCGATGCATTGCATGGAAGGCACAAGCCTCCTTAGAGAGTTTATGATAGTGCTTTGGTGGGAGAGCCATCCCGTGGGAAAGAGGCTATGCATGAGAATGAGCCCAGTGCATTAAGGGGCTGAATTGGAGCACATGAAGAAGCTTTTGCATGCAAAGGAGCAAGATCTGAAATTTTTGCATGAAGTTCCCTATGTACAAAGTCTCATTGAAGAAAGGAAAGCTGATGCTATGGTCGATATGACCTTGAGTCTATGGCTCATGAAGTGGGCAAGAAGCCAAGGGATTTGGCACTCTCCTATCTCATTCAAAAGGGCGATCTCAAAGAAGGAGAGGATGGGGAGTTAATGTTCAAGAATCCACCTCGTTTGAAGCATGGAGACCCAACATCTCAATGGTTGAGGTCTTTTATACATAAGGAAGAGGTATCCGTCACTTCTCGCCATGCATCTACTCCTCATGGGACAGGAGGAAACAAATATGTGCATGTTGGAGCTAGTGGGCGACATGATGGTCTTGTGGATTCAAAGCTTGTTTATCATGGAGAGAGTGGTTGGCATGCAAGCTGAAAGACTTTTCCCATTGAGTTGTCTTGTGGTGAAGTAAAGCTTTAACAACACCCCACACATCGACTCCTGAGAGGCAAATGCAAACTCCAAAAGAACCATAAAAGAAAAAACTTAAGCATGGGGATGCAAGACATCACGAAATGGAATGTGGACCACCTCCTACATGATGCCTCCTTGGATCCCACGATCAATGAGGCTTTTCTCCAACAACAATGTATCACAAAAATGGAAACATACAGAGGATCCCGCTTCACACACTACAATACTCACATTGCTCGTGACTATAAGGCCACATTCTTCTTTGAGAGAAGCTCTAACACCCACCGTTCGAACCCATATTTGTATCAACAATTTGCACATTGGTGGCGATCCGTCTCAGTTCTCATCCTCTTCGGAGTGAGAAAGGGCATTGGGGAATGGGAGAGGAGTCCCTTCGTCTATGTGCACTATGCCCCACGGGAGACTAAGAGACCAAGCATCACACCATTCTTGATTGTCCGGCCATTGACCACCTTCGAGTTTGCTTCCCACAGCTCTCACTGAGGCACACGCCATCAACTCTTTCATCTCAAAACATGCACGAGACTTCTCCATAGCTCGGGGGGGTGCACTAATAAGAAATCCTATGTATCACACGTGCATTCAAGGGGTATTTAAAAATCCCTTACCTATGAATTTTTCATGAATAAAACGACCCCTTTCTCTTTATGAACTTGCGTGTTTTTTTCAAAATCCATTAAAAAAACCCCTTTTGTAAATATATTTCTATAAATTTACCTTAAAATTTTGAATTAAAAAATCCCTTCATTTGAATTCACATGGTATACTTACATATTTTTAGGTGAAAACACCATATTAGAGAAATTGAAAAAATTTTAATTCCCATTTTGCAAGATTTAAAAAAGGGACCACGGTAAACCTTTTTAAGCGTTTGTCAAAACCCCCTCATGTGACATATCATTATTAGAAAGAACTTAAAGAGTAGGTTCTAAAGGCACATTCTCCAACAACTTTCTAATTTGTATGCTTAAGACACACCAAAAACTAGATTGAATAGAAAATTCCCAAAGTCTTAGGGTTTATATGGTAATTGAACATGGTAATTGAACCGCCCGAGCTCCATAGCAACATTTATCACAATAGTGCTTGCATATGGTAATATCTTTTTTTTTTTTGTTCCCATAGGCCGTATTCGACCTCTAAGGATGCTAATCGTTTCTATCTATCCATCCATCTCTCTATCTTCCCTTTCCTCTCTCTCTCTCTCTCTTTCGCTCACTCTCTCTTCATCCCTCCTCCTGTGTCTTAACTTGTTGCCTCCCTTCATCCTGTGCTCAAGATCTTGCTCTTATGTGTATTTTTGGGTTTTACGGTTTTGCTCCCAAGAAACTCTAGGAAGTCGATGGAGGGGAGATTGGTGAAGTTTCACCATGTACTCTACAATGTGTTGTATGCCCATAATCTCAAGAGGAACTGAGTCGGATTCTAGTAGGAGTAGCAGGTAGGGTGTTTTAACATTTACTTTTGGAAGAAGGTTGTAAGAAAGTGTGTTTTTGGATAGCCTCAAACTCCCTCCATGAGGAAGTAGAGATGCTACCGCCCCACACTTCAATGCCATAGATAGTGGGGGGAGAGCGAGAGAGCATAGGGACCCAAACCAAGCGCATGAGTGTAACAAAATTAAACCCATCATGTTAGAAATAGAAAAATCAAATCCATTACGTTAAAAATAGGAGAATCATAACATTATACATCTATCTAACAATACCTTTAAAATGGTTGTTGGTAAAATATTTTCACCCTTTTGGTGACTTCTTTCTTCCAAGTGAGTTTTCATCTTCTCACTTACCTTTGGAACAATCCAAAAACCAGCATTAATAATCACAAAAGTAAAAAGAGAAAGAGTAAAAAAATAGGAGTACAAAGAGATAGTAGAAAACTTTTGTAAGTTTTGCATTACCTTTCTCTTTCTTTGACTTTTTCTTGAAACCTCATTCGTATACTTAGCCAAATTCAACATTGGATCCTACAAGTACAACAAAATATTAGAAGAAATATTGACAACTTATCACATATACAAAGAAAAACTCAACCAAACCTTGTCTTCATATATACTCTCGCTTCTTGATTTCTTATGGCTCTCACTCTTTTTGATGTGTCATGATGTAGTAGCTCAGTAAAGGAATAATTATTCTCCTCCATTGTTGTATTATAAGAATCCTGGTTTATAAGATGTTATCAAAATCACATAGAATTCAAAAAATAGTAGTCTTAAAATCAAATCTTTATGTGGACTAAGAGAATACACCTCATCAGATATATAATCTTGCAACTCTTAAAACCTCTTTGTCCCGAATATAAAGTTATCCATCTATATAGAAGAGCATACGTTTAATACAAAACCAAAAGAAATCCTACTTAGAATAAAATCAATTATATAATACACTTACATTCTCTATAGGTTGATCATTTTTTATCGCATCAATGTAAGGAGAGCTAGCTTGAATCTCAAAGTTTGTCTATAAAGTTCACATTAGTAACAAAATCTTTTAAACAAAACGTTCAAAACATGTAACATTGCATAAGTTACTATGCGTGATTCAAAGAAAAAACCATTATACATTCTCCTTATGATACATCTTTCTAGCTCTTACCTCTTCATAAGAATGATTATATGCTTGAAGATTGAGTGTTGGCTTTAAGACCATGACATGTAAAATAACATAAAATTAAAACTAGCTCTTACCTCTTCATAAGAATGATTATATGCTTGAAGATTGAGTGTTGGCTTTAAGACCATGACATGTAAAATAACATAAAATTAAAACTAGAACCACATAAATATAGAATATAAACATACCCATGTAAAAAAGCTGCTTACATAGGAAAAGAAAATATCAAGTTTAGTTCTTTTACCTCTTCATTAGAATTAATATTTCCTTGAGGAGTCAATGCAAGCTCCAAGACCTATGAATTCAGACCAAATAAAAAAAGTGATGAACTATGTATTAAGCTTCTTAAATCATACACACACACACACACACACACACACACACACACACACACATAGAGTTGAAGCATACAATTTATGGTTAAAAAAACTATAAAATATACTTACATGAAGTGATGAGCTAGCATCCATGTCATTACTTGCTTCATCTATAATTTGAGTCATCCCTTATGCTTTTAATGTATCCTTCTATCAAACACAAAATGTCAAATGCATTAGATTAGTTTTAAAATTATCAATCCAATTATTAGTTTCTAAAAGAACATTCATAAGCATAAACATTAACACTTACATTGTCCTTCATACTCTTCTGCTTATTGTACTTTCTATTTGCTTGTCTACCTGAGACCCACCATCTATAGATATATTCCTCCAACCAAACATATTCAGCTCCAATGAACTTTAGAGTTGCAATCTCATGATGATGCTCACAAATAATTCTCTTGATCTTTTCTTGTGCCTCTTTGTTATGGCGAAGATCTTTAGGAGTCTCAACTCCATTAAACCACCTTCGTACAAGGCGGTAGTTGCCAAGCAAAATGGCATGTTGATCCTTGAAGCATTTCTCTAATAATTCTTTCCCATAGAGCTTGTTTTGGTCTCTACTCACCAATATAGGTGCTCGAAACACCTCATCATATGTAGGTGTAGGACTAACACCTGCTAAGACTTGTTGGCCAAGAGGGTGTGAAAAAGGAGGTTCCTTATCTTTAATCTCCCCCTTGCCTGCATAACCATGTGACATAGAAAACAATTTGCATAACATCCACCATAAACCAATTACAAACACACTAGTATATCTTTATATATAAAAGATTACAACATTTAAGATCGTTAAGACGTGTGTACCTTCCTTTGAGGTTGGAGAACTTTGAATATCCTTTATGATTGTACTCATGAGACCCAAGAAATTTTTATCTTCACACATCATTTTCTTTAGCATTGCTTGCATGTCCACATTCGTAGTTGCCATCTCCAACCTACATAAATTCAATCCAAGGAGAACATATTACATGCAAGCACATCAATAGAAAACTATAAGGAATAAAATGACATAAGATAAAAAACACTCATTGTACATTGAAACATACCAACGATTCATAGAGTTGCTTAAGTTCCAAAAGTACCATTGATGAGAAACTGAGCTACGATTGCCATATGATTGGAACTACCTTTGCTTCTCCCTCTATTATCATGCTCCTTGTTTTGATAACTTTCCATTTATCATTAATAGATACACATAACCGCCAATCATTGTCCTCCATTTCTACCTTCCATCTCTTTTCTTGATTATGAATCATTTTTAACCATGCTACTTTCACTTGTTTTGTTGTGTAACTCACTACTCTAATAACTGCATATTTTAGATCAATTGAGGAGCATAATACATCAAAATTTGGCTTCAACTGAACAATATCACTCACCTCTAGCCAAGGTGGAATGCATCCAACACACCCTGGCTGAATCAAGCGTGTTCTCAATCTTAGGTCTTTTATCTCATATGCAATGATTTTTTTGCCATGTTGAAAGGGAATAAACTTATGAAGTAGAGAACTAATAGGCCTTATGCAATCCCATGTGTATGGCAAATACACATTTTGTAACACACTCATGCCAGTGGTATAATCAACATCTAACCTTTCAAATCCTCCCTCAACCACAATACATTGCCTGTAGTAGTTGGCTCCAAAAAGTAGCCTTAACTCACCATTACACTGAAATGAGAAAAGAGATGTTATGCATGCTTTCCAATATCCCACCATGGAGACTAATGTTACATCTTCATCACATTTCACCACAACTTGATCCCCAATATTATAGACCTCTCCCTTAAATAGGACTTTGTTATATTCTGTTACTCTCTCAATCCCCCACCAGTTTAAATACTGCTCAGCATACCTTCTTTCTTCAACGGTTGCATCCCTGTATTTTAGCTTCTTCCCTGCAATGACAATACCTTTTTCATGAATTGCTCTTTGGCATCCCTGGGTATGGCATTCATTAAGGTCCATAATTCTTTGGCCTTTACAATGGATGGTACATGCATAATACCCAATGCATGCCACTCAGGACATTCATAATAGCCATCTTTATCTACTAAGTATCCATCTGGAGTAGAAAGAGCTTGATGAAACTCTCCGAACATTCTTTGGTGAGGCAAAAGTCTGTCAACATCTTTTTGAATATACATAAATACCCATGTAAACAATCTTCTTCGGTGATAGTTTGCATAAGAGATTTCATTGTCCTTGTTGTTGGTTTTGATGTTTGCATAGATTGAGACCTTACGCTCATATATATAACACCAAAATCCATCATGGCTACCATGACGTAAAATATCATCCAACAATTCTCCGGAACCTATATCCACACATCACAAAGTAAAGCATCATTACTATAGGTATGAATGTAAAAGGAATGTTTATGAAAGAATAATAAGTGAAAGGATTTCTTAGGGATACCTTTGACTTCACACAATATATATGGCAAACACCATTGCACAAATTTTTGATTTTCTTCTGCCTTATAACTCTCAAAATACTTGCTAGGAAACCTCGGCCATCGACCATATCGAATCGAATAAGGTGTCACTTTTGTCATTTTGTGAGTTGCGTCATCTATTTCTCTCCTCACTTTATTGTCCACTTCTCTCATTAGACAACCGATATACTTTGAAAACAAGTTCAATGCTAATATGTGCATGCAATCATATACCAAATCAAGAGACACGTCAAAGCCATATAGATCATAAAGTCTCCACAAACTTGATCTACCTAAAAGACCTGCCTCTTTTAGTATCTCTTCACATTGAGCTTGGGTGCTTGCTCACTCTGCAAGAATTAAATGTTTGGACATCTCTTTGGCAGATCTTTTCATTGGAGCATATCTAAATTGATACCTGTTTTGATCATACAAGTATCACCCCGAGCCTGCACTGTCCAAAGTGGCTATTGCTTTGTCTCTACGACAGAAATCTTGACCACCTTCTTTACATGATCCAATCTTGCATTGAGCTGGATGGTCTCCAGTCACCATCATTAGCATAGCACGAGCTTGGAATCTTTGGTTATAAAAGTGGTCATCTGCAAAGATAGATGACACACGATAAGTGAAGTGTAAGTCAATTCCATGTATGAAGAGACTTTCCAACTCATCCATCAAAGGTTTCATAAAAACATGGAAAAGTTTGCTCGTGCTTCCAACAACTTTCTTGCAACTGAATGGAATAAATAACACAGTTATCACTCCAATCAAAGATTTCTTCCTACAATTGAGAACTTTGATCTCAACCACACCATAATTGTTTTGGGTCATCTTTGATGCTTGGAAGCCATCCCAATGTAATAATAAAGCAAAATTACGTGGATCTCCCTGTCCATTCAAAAAAAGACACATTAGGGTGTAGTAGTATGTAACACATTAAGGTGTAGTAGTATGTAACACACTTTAATATATATAACGCTTAAGAATATACATATAACAAAAGTCTTACCTTACAAAGTCTTTTGAGACCTTGTATTGGAGCTCAACAACCCTTACAAATAAACTTGTACATTTGCTCACTTTCATTCCAACCCTCTAGAAGTTCTTCTGATTTTAGTGAAGAAGGCCATGCTCGATAAGCTTGCTAACAATGGACATTATCACATATCAAGGGCAACTCAAAATATGATTGTGGATCCCAAAACTCTTTAACACTATTACACTTTGTACCATCCCAAAAATCATAAATTCTTTTCGAATCATCAGAGCTATTAGATACCAACCATCTCTCTTTATTTCGCCACATTTCCAACAAGTCATGGCACAAAGATCTACTTTTTGCAAGAAGCTTCAATTGTTCACCAATGGGAACATAATCAAAACATAACATATCCTTTCTAAGCTTGGCACACTTTGAACACTTCTCACTACATGTTAAGCAATCACGCTTTAATTTTTTCTTACCTCTTTCATTGTTATTGCATTGACATTCAAGAGTGTCGCCAATGTAGTTACCTTTTTTACTTGGTGGATAGAGCTCAGCATCATGTATAGAATTGTCTAATCCTTGGCATATTCTATATTGATTTGCATGAACCATACCAAGTGTCAAAAACATGGTATTCAACTGCTCCCAACATGTGGGAACACTTATGCCATCTAGATCTCCATCCCATGTTTCTGGCAACTGCACTAATAGTTTACTCAGGCTTGGTGTATTGATTTTATCTTCTGCTCTATTCCTAGAACCACCCATATCTCCAAATAGAATCCTAAGCATACTATCTTGAAATTCCACTGAAGCCTGATGTTCATCCCAAAGTGCTTGCAATTCAATCACCCTCTGTACAATTTTATCAACCAAAGACAACTCCATGTCAACCATGTCCTCCTCCTCCTCATGGTGATAATGTTCATCATGTGTATCAATAAACACATTATTATCATCTTCATGCATCATCCCATGCAAAGGTCCACTGTCTTCTTCTCTAAGTTCTGAAGAGCCAAATCTTGAAGTTTGCAACCCAAGATTTGTTGCAATAGTTTCAAATCGGTCATCAATTAGCACATGCCTTGCATAAGTTGATGGAGCAACCATTCTTCCACCATGGCAATATGTTCTACATCTACACCACACTTTCCTTCGTCCAATAGATGAGTTTGATGGCTCTCCATGCATCGACCTATTATTTTCCATAGAATTAAGCTCCCTCGCATTTACCAAAACCGATGGATGTATATTTCCACGTAAGTCTTGGTGACAATGTGAATAATATGTCCTTCAGCTCACATCTTCATAACCAAGATGTGAATGCGTGCACTTGTAATTACATTTACATCTCCGTAGAATATTATCTATTGTTGCCATCTGAAATGGAAATGTAGTATTGTTATATAAATACAACATATAACATCTCTCTCTCTCTCTCTCTCTCTCTCTCTCTCTCTCTCTCTCTCTCTCTCTCTCTCTACTACACAATGTTGTAAGCTAATCCCACAAAAGGATGTAAGCCAATCTCACACAATGGTGTTTGAATTAATAGACCAACACGGGTGGAAAACATATATTCAAAACATATATATATATATATATATATACATATATATATACATATATATGTATATATATATATATATATACATATGTATGTATATATATATATATGTATATATATATATATACATATGTATATATATGTATATATATATATGTATAGTTAGTGTTTTAATTAATATGTTTTGAATATTAATTAATATGTATAATTTAATTTATATAATATTAAATTATATATATATATACACATATGTATATTATATATATATATATACATATACATATATATATACATATATATATATGTATATATGTAATATATATATACATATGTACATATGTATATATATATATATATATATATATATACATATATACATATGTATATATATATATGTATATATATACATATACATATACATATACATATATATATGTATATGTAATATATATATATGTATATATATATACATATGTATATATGTATATATATATATATACTACATATATACATATATATATATATATATATATTACATAAATATATACATACATACATATGTAATATATACATATGTATATGTATATATATATATAAATATGTATATATATATATACATATGTATATATATATATACATATGTATATATATATATATACATATGTATATATATATATACATATGTATATATATATATATATTATTATATATTAAGAAATTTAATTAAATTAAAAAAATTAATGTAGAGGGTACGTACCTGCAGGCGCAGCGTTGCAGTAATTGATGCTGGCAGGACCTCCCAGCGGCGGCAAGGCGGCTCGAGCTGGGTCATTGGAGTCCTGGCATTGCAGCTGCAACTGCTCGAGCTAGGTATTGGGCGGCCACAGCTGCTTGCGCCCAGCTAGGCGGTGCAGACGTCACGTGCAACACGAGCGCGCGAGCGCGGTACTGCAGCTCCTGCAGGTCCTCGCTGCAAACAGGTTCCAACGTGCACAAATTAGCCATAATTAAAATGGAAGTGATCAGCCCCCTTGAAATCAATTCAGAGTACATAACCCCCTACCTCAGCTGCACTTCGACTGGTGCGTTCTTGAAGCCGTCGCGTAAATTTTTGGGCGGCGCCGGACAATATTAAGGAGCGCGTCCTCGAGCGAGCAGCACAACAGATGCTAGCAGTCGACACGAATGCGCGCCGTGCAGCTGAAGTCGAGGCGCTGATCGAAATGGAGTAGCTGCAAATGGTCGAGGCGGTGGGAGCAGCTGATGAGCTGCAGAGGGCAGAGGGCAGAGGGCACAATTTGGACGCCGAGCTGATCTCTGCAGAAAATTTAAGAGAGCGGTTATAGCTGTAACGGGCGGGAACTAATATGTATATATATTATATTATATTAGCTATAACGATCGGGAATAGTATGTATGTATATTATATTATTATATAATATATATAGTATATATATGACATACTATATGTAACGGGTGAGAATTAGTTATACATATTATATATAATATATAATATGTAAGATTCCTCCCCAGCCTTCGAGGTATACAGGAGTAAGAATCTCCCTTTCTGATCTTATAATTATTCCCTCTCTAAAATAAAAGAAAGTCTCTATTTAAAAAAGGAAGACCCTTTTCCTAGAATACTTCTCAAGAGTCACGCCTATTTTAAGGATTCAGAACAATGAGTTCAGAAGTGAAAATCGATGTTTTGGATACCAAGGTTTTGGTTTTCATTCGAGTACGGCCCAAAAGAAGTTCTTTATCTCTTGGGAAGTATAAGAAGTTATCCCCCGGATATTGTGACCCTTATATCTGAATTCAATGAAAGTAGGTGACTTAGCCTACAAGCTTCTTTTATCTCCTCATCTCAAAATTCTTAATGCCTTCTATAGAAAAATGTGTCAAACTCAAATCATGGAAAGACGGTAAAACTTCAATGGCAAGTTACCGTTGGCTTCTAGGTTACGCTAGCTCCTTCCTCTATATAAGTCGTAACTTTTACTTGTCGCTCACAGTAATCTTACTCCCATCAATCTCCTTTCTTTCTTAATCTCCTTCATGGCTTGGCAACAGGAATTAGTTTTATCCCTGATGATTTCTCACCTTCAAGATGCAAGAGAGTCTGTGAAGAAAGACTTTATAGAACAGTATGAGCGCTCACTTTTTCCTCACCTAGGAACTTCTGTAGCGCAGACCAAATGGCGGACCTATCAAAACATAACTAGGGTAACACCCTGGGGTCAGCAACACTTTCGTAACAATGTCCGCTTGGCCATGGTTATTGAAGCTTTGGGTTTGGGTCCCCGATACTACTGTGTCATGAGATCAAGGCATCTTGGGTTTTCTGAGCGGGTCTTCTTACTGGCATGTTTTCTTCCTCATGAGAAGATATGCCTTTACCCCGTTTTTGGCTTGTCTCTCAGAGGTCCTTTTGTTAGATCACCTCATACCACTGAGATAGGTGCGGCAATAACTAGCAGAATCATTCCCATAGATGAGTTACCCTATACTTGTGCAGCTTGTGAGGACTGCTTTTGTGACCATATGATGGACGGGCTTATGGAAGTGTAAAGAGTTCTTCTATCTTTACTGTATAAGTTTCGAGAATGAATAAAGTTTAAATCTTGTTCTTATTTTGAATCTTGCTCTCTTTAAGACTTTTCTTGGTAGTTAATCGTGATTAAAATTTTTCTCTAAGTCTCATATTCGTGCATCTTGCGAAATTATTCCAAGTTGCGAGATGAGGACATCTCGCGTTTTTTAAGTGGGATAGAATGTAAGATTCTTCCCCCAACCCCCTTTTTGATGTCTAGTATCTTCCCCTGTAATCAATCCCTCTTCAGAAATATAAAGACCTTGCTTCTAACTGTTTTAGCCTAGAGAGAGAAAATTATTCTAGAGAGAGAATATTCAGATTATGAATATTTTTGGATAGAAAAATAACTCATCTTATTAAAATAAGTTCCCCTGAAACAGAAATTCAAAAAAGAATTTTTCAATGTGCAATTGGAATTAATTGGAAATAGGTATAAAGAACCTTAGTCTAAGGGTCTAGATTTTCAGAAATTTTTAGATTATGGTCCAATTAAGGTTCCTATGGACCAATAGCATCAATCCATGTGTAGGGGAGGAGATAAATCCAATTTGAAAAAGAAGATACCCAAAAATGAGTAAATGCTCACATAAGATGAAGAGTTGAAAATGTACAAGGTTTATTAGTAAATAAACACATATGTAAGGAAGGGGAGTTCTTTAAAGGAGGTGCATATTTCACATAAGATGAAGAGTTGAAAATGTACAAGGTTTATTAGTAAAAAAACTATGACACATATGTAAGGAAGAGGAGTTCTTTAAAGGAGGTGCATATTTCACATAAGATGAAGAGTTGAAAATATACAAGGTTTATTAGTAAATAAACACATATGTAAGGAAGGGGAGTTCTTCAAAGGAGGTGCATATTTCACATAAGATGAAGAGTTGAAAATGTACAAGGTTTATTAGTAAAAAACTATGAGCAATAAAATTTTGACACATATGTAAGGAAGGGGAATTCTTTAAAGGAGGTGCATATTTCACATGCTTGAATGAGTTTTAAACTCAAAAATAATGTGATATTTTTATCTCTCATCTCTCTTGAACCAAACCAAATCAAAATGGAACCAAACCGAATCAAAAAGTAACCAAACTAGGTCCAAATCTAGTCCCAATTCAACCAAACTGACTTGGAAAATTCTAGAATCAGTTTGTTTGGTTAGGAGCTCAAATTTTCCTATAAATAGAAGCCTTACCTTGTTGAAAAAGGATATAGAGTCTTATGCCTTGTTACTCTACTCCACCTAAGCCAAAATATATAGTGTCTTATTCTTTGTTACTCTACTCCACCTAAGCCAAAATATATAGTGTCTTATTCTTTGTTACTCTACTCCACCTAAGCCAAAATATATAGTGTCTTATGCTTTGTTACTCTACTCCACCTAAGCCAAAATATATAGTGTCTTATGCTTTGTTACTCTACTCCACCTAAGCCAAAATATATAATGTCTTATGCATTGTTACTCTACTCTACCTAAGCCAAGAACTGTGAATTCTTTAATAATTCACTAGTTTTTGATACTTCTCTCTTTCTTCAATCCCCATTGGTGGCTTCATCAACATACTAAACCAATTGATTGGTTGGGGGCCTCTACCGTGATCAAAGAATCAAGCAAATTATAAGATAAGTATAGTGAATTTTGATCTTTTCTATAATTTCTCAATGATTCTCTCTTCTCAACCCCTCTCAAGCTTGAGAAGCTTAATTAATATGGTTTTTGAAATGCTATTGAAGTTAATTAATTAATGATAGTAAAGAATTACATAAAATTCTATTTATATTTAATTCTAATGGTTTTTCTCTCTCTCTCTCACTTAAGAAATGGTCATACTCATGAACCATTCTCAATCCAAATGAAGCTTTTCATAAAGCCTTTCCTTAATCCAAGATTAAGCTATGCTTGAGGCCAAATTAATGGCTTTTTGCTATGCTTTTAGTTTATGCACATTGATGATTCAATCCATTATGGATTGATGACCCAATTAGAGACCATTCTAATTGTTTTCTTAATGATCCAATTAGAGACCATTATGGATTGATAATCCAATTAGAGACCATTATGGATTGATGATTCAATTAGAGACCATTCTAATTATCTCTTTAATAATGAGCTTTATCCCTTAGAAAAAAAATTGAGATTTATCAGTCATAGTAGCGGAGCTATGGCAAAATTTTTATAGAAATTACGCATAAAATAAATTCATTCAAAGTATAAAAAGAGGAATTCCTACCATATTCTAGGAACTATCATCCTAGATTAATTAAAAGAATTTTATTATGCATGGAGATGTGGATGTTGCATGTAGATGTAGATGTATGGATGTGAGTGTGAATGTGGAGGTGGATGTATGCATGGGACGTGGATGTATGCATGTAGAAATAGATGTGTAGATGAGGATGTAAATGGAGATGTGGATGGATGCATGTAGATGTAGAGGTATAGATGTAGATGTGAATGGAGATGTGGATGTATACATGTAGATGTAGATGTATAGATGTAGATGTGGATATGGAGGTGGATGGATGCATGTAGATGTAGATGTATAGATGTAGATGGGAATGGAGATATGGATGTATGCATGTAGATGTAGTTGTGAATGGAGATGTATATGTATACATGTAGATGTAGATGTATAGATGTAGATATGGATGTGGATGGGGATGTATGCATGTAGATGTAGGTGTATAGACGTAGATGTGGATGTAGAGGTGGATGTATGCATGTAGATGTAGATGTATAGAGGTGAATGTGAATGTGGATGTGGATGTATGCATAGGGATGTAGATGTATGCATGTAGATGTGAATGTACGCATATAGTTGTGGATGTATGGATGTGAATATACGATTGTGATGTGAGGGAATCTGAAGTGATGAGATGGAAATGATGTGATGGGATGAGTATACATATAAATGGAGTATGGAATAAGTAATGTAGATTGAGGAGGGATAATGTGGAAAAATGAAAGTTAAAATAGAAATTGTATTGTAAACTGTTTGTAAATGCTGTTTGTAAATGCTGTCTGTAAATGATTGTTTTATGTCAAGAATGCTGGGGGGAGCATTTTGACCGTCTTGTGATTAAGGTCGTGATGAGAAAGTTGCAACTGCTGACGGGGAGTCAATGAAGGACGTCTCGCGTAGCAAGGTCGGCCGAGGTCTTGACCAGCCTCGGTGCGATTAAAATGGTGAGCTTCCGGTACGGTGGATGAGGGGCCAAGGAAGCGGCCTATGCGTGAAGCGCTAGGTTACCTGCGAAGGATCCTAGAGGGTGCTGACCATACGGTGCTCGGGCTCTGGGTCGCCTAGGATACCCATGCGTGCGTCGAGGAAGATATTGGAACAGAGTTGGAGTTGTTTTCTGAAATCGAGCATGGATCTGGTTGATTGACCTTGCTGGTCTTCAATGGATGAGTCCATGGCTCCTTATATGGATCTGTTGGTTGATCTTGCTGATCTTCAACGAGAGTCCATCTTGTTAAGTGATTATATTGCCAAGTATTATGGGCTAGGAACTATCGAAACGGCTTCTGAGCGTTCTAGTTGCCAATGATGCCATAGATACTCTGATGAAGGAATGATGGGAAATTAAGAATCAATTGGATAAATTGGAAGATGGTGATCAATGATACTATGGTTTTATTAAAGGATTGTTTTAAACTGGTTGAATCTGGTTGAAAAAGGCAATTTCATATTGGGTGTGTGAGTGGTGTGACTAGTTTTATTTTGCATGAACATCCGGCTAGGGGGCCTTGGAACTCTTTTCCTTGGTACCCGGGACAAAACCTAACCAAATTTTTAATTGGATCCCATCACTACAGTGGTTGGGCGGTTGGCTAACCCATGGGATTGGATGGGGTTAGGCTGGACTGATGGATCCGTAAATCGAGACTCAAACTTTTGTTTTTACGATAGAAAAAAAAAATCCCGGACAGTAACTGTTCTATGGATAGGAATCAACGGCTATGCCTCTTGAATGGGGAAAAAAGCATTGATCCCAATGATCCAAGTGCAAGTTTCTTCCTTGAACTGACCAAGTATCTTATAAATGTAATTGGATCATCTCGATCAGAAATGATCTTGACTACGTTAGAGTAAAAAGTTATCCTGGTGGAATCGCCCGTGCTTCCGGTTAAGAAAGTTTTTCCGGGTTCGGTTTTGGAACAACCGACGGATTAGTCTCTTATCCGGATATCCGTGGGCGAGGCCCCGAATGTGGGACCCCTGTTCCGCACGAGAAGTGCTACTTCCGCTGCTAGTATCCCGAATCTGTTGCTCGGTGAGAACAGGGATCTTACAGTTGGTATCAGAGCATTTGGTTAATAAAGATCAACTGAGAAGACAAATATGTCAAAAATTAATCAAGAAACACAAAAAGGTTATAATTGTGTGATAAAATTCATAATATTCAAACTGAAAGTCGTAATTTGGTAATTGGGTCTTCAAATGGAAGTTTCGCAATTATATAGAACCCTGACTTGCTTGAGGCTTAGACATGATGGTATTTACCTTATAATTCCAAGGGCCGTGACTACCCGTATATACCGAGAGTATACTGCAGCTCTTTACTGACAGTATATACGAGTAAATCTAAGACTTGAAATTATAAGCGTTAATGCTATCCAGATGATGATTTTGAATGTGATTGATATGATTTTTAATTCTGTTTGAGAATTGATGAATTGATTTGGATTCTGATTGAAAATGCTGATTGAAAATGCTGATTGAAAAAAAAAATGTTGATTTTTAAAAATTAGTTGAATTATAATGAAACCACAATGAGGGGGAATGGGACGAGTCCCTGTGATGATATTCATAACTAGAATGATGATAATGAATTCAGCAAATCACTATGAGATTAGTGGGTTGTGCTGTTAGATTGCTACTATTAATGCTTGACCGGTAGATCAAGTTAAGGGATGTCAAATTGAGGACTAGCTTAACTGAAATTCTCGTGAAGGAATGTTCAGAAGAAAATTTTCGGTCTAATGGACCATTATCATGTTAAAGATATGAATGATAAGATCTGAATGAATTGTTATTTAATTATGAGTTCTATATAAGGGATATTTATCCCAGTATTATGTTGGGTTGACCAGAATATAAGGAACCCCAGAATAAAATTGGATCTTAAGAAAAAGAGTTGTCCTCTACCTTGCGAGATGAGGACATCTCGCACTTTTTAAGTGGGGTAGGATGTAAGATTCCTCCCCAGCCTTCGAGGTATACAGGAGTAAGAATCTCCCTTTCTGATCTTATAATTATTCCCTCTCTAAAATAAAAGAAAGTCTCTATTTAAAAAAGGAAGACCCTTTTCCTAGAATACTTCTCAAGAGTCACGCCTATTTTAAGGATTCAGAACAATGAGTTCAGAAGTGAAAATCGGTGTTTTGGATACCAAGGTTTTGGTTTTCATTCGAGTACGGCCCAAAAGAAGTTCTTTATCTCTTGGGAAGTATAAGAAGTTATCCCCCAGATATTGTGACCCTTATATCTGAATTCAATGAAAGTAGGTGACTTAGCCTACAAGCTTCTTTTATCTCCTCATCTCAAAATTCTTAATGCCTTCTATAGAAAAATGTGTCAAACTCAAATCATGAAAAGACGGTAAAACTTCAATGGCAAGTTACCGTTGGCTTCTAGGTTACGCTAGCTCCTTCCTCTATATAAGTCGTAACTTTTACTTGTCGCTCACAGTAATCTTACTCCCATCAATCTCCTTTCTTTCTTAATCTCCTTCATGGCTTGGCAATAGGAATTAGTTTTATCCCTGATGATTTCTCACCTTCAAGCTGCAAGAGAGTCTGTGAAGAAAGACTTTATAGAACAGTATGAGCGCTCACTTTTTCCTCACCTAGGAACTTCTGTAGCGCAGACCAAATGGCGGACCTATCAAAACATAACTAGGGTAACACCCTGGGGTCAGCAACACTTTCGTAACAATGTCCGCTTGGCCATGGTTATTGAAGCTTTGGGTTTGGGTCCCCGATACTACTGTGTCATGAGATCAAGGCATCTTGGGTTTTCTGAGCGGGTCTTCTTACTGGCATGTTTTCTTCCTCATGAGAAGATATGCCTTTACCCCGTTTTTGGCTTGCCTCTCAGAGGTCCTTTTGTTAGATCACCTCATACCACTGAGATAGGTGCGGCAATAACTAGCAGAATCATTCCCATAGATGAGTTACCCTATACTTGTGCAGCTTGTGAGGACTGCTTTTGTGACCATATGATGGACGGGCTTATGGAAGTGTAAAGAGTTCTTCTATCTTTACTGTATAAGTTCCGAGAATGAATAAAGTTTAAATCTTGTTCTTATTTTGAATCTTGCTCTCTTTAAGACTTTTCTTGGTAGTTAATCGTGATTAAAATTTTTCTCTAAGTCTCATATTCGTGCATCTTGCGAAATTATTCCAAGTTGCGAGATGAGGACATCTCGCGTTTTTTAAGTGGGGTAGAATGTAAGATTCTTCCCCCAACCCCCTTTTTGATGTCTAGTATCTTCCCCTGTAATCAATCCCTCTTCAGAAATATAAAGACCTTGCTTCTAACTGTTTTAGCCTAGAGAGAGAAAATTATTCTAGAGAGAGAATATTCAGATTATGAATATTTTTGGATAGAAAAATAACTCATCTTATTAAAATAAGTTCCCCTGAAACAGAAATTCAAAAAAGAATTTTTCAATGTGCAATTGGAATTAATTGGAAATAGGTATAAAGAACCTTAGTCTAAGGGTCTAGATTTTCAGAAATTTTTAGATTATGGTCCAATTAAGGTTCCTATGGACCAATAGCATCAATCCATGTGTAGGGGAGGAGATAAATCCAATTTGAAAAAGAAGATACCCAAAAATGAGTAAATGCTCACATAAGATGAAGAGTTGAAAATGTACAAGGTTTATTAGTAAATAAACACATATGTAAGGAAGGGGAGTTCTTTAAAGGAGGTGCATATTTCACATAAGATGAAGAGTTGAAAATGTACAAGGTTTATTAGTAAAAAAACTATGACACATATGTAAGGAAGAGGAGTTCTTTAAAGGAGGTGCATATTTCACATAAGATGAAGAGTTGAAAATATACAAGGTTTATTAGTAAATAAACACATATGTAAGGAAGGGGAGTTCTTCAAAGGAGGTGCATATTTCACATAAGATGAAGAGTTGAAAATGTACAAGGTTTATTAGTAAAAAACTATGAGCAATAAAATTTTGACACATATGTAAGGAAGGGGAATTCTTTAAAGGAGGTGCATATTTCACATGCTTGAATGAGTTTTAAACTCAAAAATAATGTGATATTTTTATCTCTCATCTCTCTTGAACCAAACCAAATCAAAATGGAACCAAACCGAATCAAAAAGTAACCAAACTAGGTCCAAATCTAGTCCCAATTCAACCAAACTGACTTGGAAAATTCTAGAATCAGTTTGTTTGGTTAGGAGCTCAAATTTTCCTATAAATAGAAGCCTTACCTTGTTGAAAAAGGATATAGAGTCTTATGCCTTGTTACTCTACTCCACCTAAGCCAAAATATATAGTGTCTTATTCTTTGTTACTCTACTCCACCTAAGCCAAAATATATAGTGTCTTATTCTTTGTTACTCTACTCCACCTAAGCCAAAATATATAGTGTCTTATGCTTTGTTACTCTACTCCACCTAAGCCAAAATATATAGTGTCTTATGCTTTGTTACTCTACTCCACCTAAGCCAAAATATATAATGTCTTATGCATTGTTACTCTACTCTACCTAAGCCAAGAACTGTGAATTCTTTAATAATTCACTAGTTTTTGATACTTCTCTCTTTCTTCAATCCCCATTGGTGGCTTCATCAACATACTAAACCAATTGATTGGTTGGGGGCCTCTACCGTGATCAAAGAATCAAGCAAATTATAAGATAAGTATAGTGAATTTTGATCTTTTCTATAATTTCTCAATGATTCTCTCTTCTCAACCCCTCTCAAGCTTGAGAAGCTTAATTAATATGGTTTTTGAAATGCTATTGAAGTTAATTAATTAATGATAGTAAAGAATTACATAAAATTCTATTTATATTTAATTCTAATGGTTTTTCTCTCTCTCTCTCACTTAAGAAATGGTCATACTCATGAACCATTCTCAATCCAAATGAAGCTTTTCATAAAGCCTTTCCTTAATCCAAGATTAAGCTATGCTTGAGGCCAAATTAATGGCTTTTTGCTATGCTTTTAGTTTATGCACATTGATGATTCAATCCATTATGGATTGATGACCCAATTAGAGACCATTCTAATTGTTTTCTTAATGATCCAATTAGAGACCATTATGGATTGATGATCCAATTAGAGACCATTCTAATTATCTCTTTAATAATGAGCTTTATCCCTTAGAAAAAAAATTGAGATTTATCAGTCATAGTAGCGGAGCTATGGCAAAATTTTTATAGAAATTACGCATAAAATAAATTCATTCAAAGTATAAAAAGAGGAATTCCTACCATATTCTAGGAACTATCATCCTAGATTAATTAAAAGAATTTTATTATGCATGGAGATGTGGATGTTGCATGTAGATGTAGATGTATGGATGTGAGTGTGAATGTGGAGGTGGATGTATGCATGGGACGTGGATGTATGCATGTAGAAATAGATGTGTAGATGAGGATGTAAATGGAGATGTGGATGGATGCATGTAGATGTAGAGGTATAGATGTAGATGTGAATGGAGATGTGGATGTATACATGTAGATGTAGATGTATAGATGTAGATGTGGATATGGAGGTGGATGGATGCATGTAGATGTAGATGTATAGATGTAGATGGGAATGGAGATATGGATGTATGCATGTAGATGTAGTTGTGAATGGAGATGTATATGTATACATGTAGATGTAGATGTATAGATGTAGATATGGATGTGGATGGGGATGTATGCATGTAGATGTAGGTGTATAGACGTAGATGTGGATGTAGAGGTGGATGTATGCATGTAGATGTAGATGTATAGAGGTGAATGTGAATGTGGATGTGGATGTATGCATAGGGATGTAGATGTATGCATGTAGATGTGAATGTACGCATATAGTTGTGGATGTATGGATGTGAATATACGATTGTGATGTGAGGGAATCTGAAGTGATGAGATGGAAATGATGTGATGGGATGAGTATACATATAAATGGAGTATGGAATAAGTAATGTAGATTGAGGAGGGATAATGTGGAAAAATGAAAGTTAAAATAGAAATTGTATTGTAAACTGTTTGTAAATGCTGTTTGTAAATGCTGTCTGTAAATGATTGTTTTATGTCAAGAATGCTGGGGGGAGCATTTTGACCGTCTTGTGATTAAGGTCGTGATGAGAAAGTTGCAACTGCTGACGGGGAGTCAATGAAGGACGTCTCGCGTAGCAAGGTCGGCCGAGGTCTTGACCAGCCTCGGTGCGATTAAAATGGTGAGCTTCCGGTACGGTGGATGAGGGGCCAAGGAAGCGGCCTATGCGTGAAGCGCTAGGTTACTTGCGAAGGATCCTAGAGGGTGCTGACCATACGGTGCTCGGGCTCTGGGTCGCCTAGGATACCCACGCGTGCGTCGAGGAAGATATTGGAACAGAGTTGGAGTTGTTTTCTGAAATCGAGCATGGATCTGGTTGATTGACCTTGCTGGTCTTCAATGGATGAGTCCATGGCTCCTTATATGGATCTGTTGGTTGATCTTGCTGATCTTCAACGAGAGTCCATCTTGTTAAGTGATTATATTGCCAAGTATTATGGGCTAGGAACTATCGAAACGGCTTCTGAGCGTTCTAGTTGCCAATGATGCCATAGATACTCTGATGAAGGAATGATGGGAAATTAAGAATCAATTGGATAAATTGGAAGATGGTGATCAATGATACTATGGTTTTATTAAAGGATTGTTTTAAACTGGTTGAATCTGGTTGAAAAAGGCAATTTCATATTGGGTGTGTGAGTGGTGTGACTAGTTTTATTTTGCATGAACATCCGGCTAGGGGGCCTTGGAACTCTTTTCCTTGGTACCCGGGACAAAACCTAACCAAATTTTTAATTGGATCCCATCACTACAGTGGTTGGGCGGTTGGCTAACCCATGGGATTGGATGGGGCTAGGCTGGACTGATGGATCCGTAAATCGAGACTCAAACTTTTGTTTTTACGATAGAAAAAAAAAATCCCGGACAGTAACTGTTCTATGGATAGGAATCAACGGCTGTGCCTCTTGAATGGGGAAAAAAGCGTTGATCCCAATGATCCAAGTGCAAGTTTCTTCCTTGAACTGACCAAGTATCTTATAAATGTAATTGGATCATCTCGATCAGAAATGATCTTGACTACGTTAGAGTAAAAAGTTATCCTGGTGGAATCGCCCGTGCTTCCGGTTAAGAAAGTTTTTCCGGGTTCGGTTTTGGAACAACCGACGGATTAGTCTCTTATCCGGATATCCGTGGGCGAGGCCCCGAATGTGGGACCCCTGTTCCGCACGAGAAGTGCTACTTCCGCTGCTAGTATCCCGAATCTGTTGCTCGGTGAGAACAGGGATCTTACATAATATATAATATATAATATAGATTATATATTATATATTCTAGATTATATATTATATATATTATATATAATATATAACATATAATATAGACTATATATTATATATTATATATATTATATATTCTATATATATATATATATATATATTGTAATATACATACATATACATATGTATATATTATATATACGTATATATACATATATACTATAATATATATGTATAGACATATATATATGTAAATATATATTATATACATATGTATATAACACATATATATATATATGTGTGTGTGTATAATATATATATATTATATATATATATATATATGTATGTATATATATGTTCTTTTCATACATTCACCATTTATATAGAGCACCTACATAGAGGCCACTACAGGAGACTGGTCTCACAATGCCAGACGACATTACGGACATTTAGACAGAGACACCTCGGGGGGGTGTGATATAATTCATACAATTTGATATTCAAACTGAAATTCATAATTTGGTAATTGGGTCTTCAGATGGAAGTTCCGCAATTATATAGAATCCCTGACTTGCTTGAGGCCTAGACATGATGGTATTTACCTTATAATTCCAAGGGCCGTGACTACTGTATATACCGAGAGTATAACTGGAGCTCTTTACTGACAGTATATACGAGTAAATCTAAGACTTGAAATTATAAGCGTTAATACTATCCAGATGATGATTTCGAATGTGGTTGATATGATTTTTAATTCTGTTTGAGAATTAATGAATTGATTTGGATTCTGATTGAAAATTCTGATTGAAAAATGATGATTTTTGAAATTAGTTGAAATATAATAATCTGAACAAAACCACAATGAGGATGAATGGGACGCGTCCCTGTGGATGATATTCATATAACTGGAATGATGATAATGAATTCAGTAAATCCCTATGAGATTAGTAGATTGTGTTGTCAGATTGCTACTGTTAACACTTGACTCGGTAGATCAAGTTAAGGGATGACAAATTGAGGACTAGCTTAACTGAAATTCCCGTAGAGGAATGTTCAGAAGGGAATTTTTCGGTCTAATGGACCATTATCGTGTTAAGGATATGAATGATATAATTTGAATGAATTGTTATTTAATGATGAACTCTATTTAAGGGGATAATTATCCCTGTATTCTGTTGGGTTGACCAGAATATAAGGAACCCTAGAATAAATTAGATGATGAACTCTATTTAAGGGGATAATTATCCCTCTATTTAATGAATTGTTATTTAATGATAAACTCTATTTAAGGGGATAATTATCCCTGTATTCTGTTGGGTTGACCAGAATATAAGGAACCCTAGAATAAATTGGATCTTAAGAAAAAGAGTTGTCCTCTACTTGGCGAGATAAGGACATCTCGCACTTTTTTAAGTGGGGTAGAATGTAAGATTCCTCCCCAGCCTTCGAGGTATGCAGGAGTAAGAATCTCCCTTTTTGATCTTATAATTATTCCCTCTCTAAAATAAAAAGAAGGTTCTGTTTAAAAAAGGAAGACCCTCTCCCTAGAATACTTCTCAGGAGTCACGGCTGTTTTAAGGATTCAGAACAATGAGTTCAGAAGTGAAAATCGGTGTTTTGGATACCAAGGTTTTGGTTTTCATTCGAGTACGGCCCAAAAGAAGTTCTTTATCTCTTGGGGAGTATAAGAAGTTATCCCCCAAATATTGTGAGCCTTATCTGAATTCAATGAAAGTAGGTGACTTAGCCTACAAGCTTCTTTTATCTCCTCATCTCAAAGTTCTTAATGCCTTCTATATAAAAATGTGCCAAACCCAAATCATGGAAAGACGGTAAAACTTCAGTGATGACAAGATACCGTTGGCTTCTAAGTTACGCTAGCTCCTTCCTTTATATAAGTCGTAACTTTTACTTGTCGCTCACAGTAATCTTACTTCCATCGATCTCCCTTCTTCTTAATCTCCTTCATGGCTTGGCAACAGGAATTAGTTTTATCCATGATGATTTCTCACCTTCAAGATGCAAGTGAGTCTGTGAAGAAGGATTTTATAGAACAGTATGAGCGCTCACTCTTCTCTCACTTGGAAACTTCTGTAGCTCAGACCAAATGGCGGACCTATCAAGATATAACTAGGGTAACACCCTGGGGTCAGCAGCTTTTTCGTAACAATGTCCGCTTGGCCATGGTTATTGAAGCCTTAGGTTTGGGTCCCGGATACTACTGCGTCATGAGATCAAGGCATCTTGGGTTTTCTGAGCGGGTCTTCTTACTGGCGTGTTTTCTTCCTGAGAAGATATGCCTTCTCGTTTTTTGCTTGCCTCTCAGAGGTCCTTTTGTTAGATCGCCTCATACCACTGAGATAGGTGCGGCAACAATAACCAATAGAATTATTCCCATAGATGAGTTACCTTATACGTGCGCAGCTTGTGAATGCTGCTTTTGTGATCATATGATGGACGGGCTTATGGAAGTGTAAAGAGTTCTTCTATCTTGTTGTATATGTTCCAAGAATGAATAAAGTTTAAATCTTATTCTTGTCTTGACCCTTACTCTCTTTGAGACTTTTTTATTTGGTGGTTAATCTTAATTAAATCTTTCTCTAAGTCTCATGTTCGTGCATCTTGCGAAATTATCCCAGTTTGCGAGATGAGGACATCTCGCATTTTTTAAGTGGGGTAGAATGTAAGATTCCTCTCCCAACCCCTTTTTGATGTCTAGTATCTTCCCCTGTAATTAATCCCTCTTCAGAAATATAAAGACCTTGTTTCTAACTGTTTTAATCTAGAGAGAGAAAATATTCTAGAGAGAGAATATTCAGATTTTGAATATTTTTGGATAGCAAAATATCTCATCTTATTAAAATGAATTCCCCTGAAACAGAAATTCAGAAAGAATTTTCCAATGTGCAATTGGAATTAATTGGAAATAGGTATAAAGAACCTTAGTCTAAGGGTCTAGATTTTCAGAAATTTTTCGATTATGGTCCAATTAAGGTTCCTATGGGTCAATAGTATCAATCCATGTGTAGGGAGGAGATAAATTCTATTTGTAAAAGAAGATACCCAAAAATGAGTAAATGCTCACATAAGATGAAGAGTTGAAAATGTACAAGGTTTATTAGTAAAAAACTATGAGTAATATCAAAAAATGAGATAAATTGAGTATCCAAAAATGAGTAAATGCGCACATAAGATGAAGAGTTGACTATGTACAAGGTTTATTAGTAAGAAACTATGAGTAATATCAAAAATATGAGATAAATTGAGTATCCAAAAATGAGTAAATGCTCACATAAGATGAAGAGTTGAAAATGTACAAGGTTTATTAGTAAAAAACTATGAGCAATATTAAAAATATGAGATATTTTGGGTATAATCATTCCATTTTGACACATATGAAGGAAGGAGAGTTCTTTAAAGGAGGTGCATATTTCACATGCTTGAATGAGTTTTAAACTCAAAAATAATGTGATATTTTATCTCTCCTCTCTCTTGAACCAAACCAAATCAAAATGGAACCAAACCGAATCAAAAAGTAACCAAACTAGGTCCAAATCTAGTCCAAATTCAACCAAACTGACTTGGAAAATTCTAGAATCAGTTTGTTTGGTTAGGAGCTCAATTTTTCCTATAAATAGAAGCCTCCCCTTGTTGAAAAAAAATATAGTGTTTACACATTGTTACTCTACTCCACCTAAGCCAAGAACTGTGAATTCTTTAATAATTCACTAGTTTTTGACACTTCTCTCTTTCTTCAATTCCCATTGGTGGCTCCATCAACATACTAAACCAATTGATTGGTTGGGGGCCTCTACCGTGAATAAAGAATCAAGTAAATTGTAAGGTAAGTATGGTGAATTTTGATCTTTTCTATAATTTCTCAATGTTTTTCTCTTCTCAACCCCTCTCAAGCTTGAGAAGCTTATTTGGTATGGTTTTTGAATGCTATTAAAGTAAATTGATTAATGATAGTAAGAAATTACATAAATTTCCATTTATGTTTAATTCTAATGGTTTTTCTTAATCTAAATGAAGCTTTTCATAAAGCTTTTTCTTAATCCAAGATTAATCTATGCTTAAGAACAAATTAATAGTTTTTTATCTATGCTTTCAGTTTATGATTATTTTTTATTTAATCCATTAAGGGTTAATGATCCAATTAGGGATCATTCTAATCATTCCCTTAAAGATAACCTATCTTTTAAAATAATTGAGATTTATTAGTTATAGTAGCGGAGCTATGGCAAAATTTCATAAAAATTTACACATAAAATAATTTCATTCAAAGCATGAAAAGAGGATTTTCTACCATATTCTAGGAATTATCATCCTAGATTAATTGAAAGATATACATTATAATCCTAGAGAAATTGATTTTTATATTATGCATAATTGATTTTCATGCATAAAGGTATGCATAGAAGATGATTAATTTATTATAAAAGAGTTACTTTTAGCATAATTGAATTTCATGCATAGAGGTATGCGTAAGAGATGAAAACTTTATTATAAAAGAGTTACTTTTAGCATAATTGAAATTCATGCATAGAGGTATACATAAGAGATGAAAATTTTATTATAAAAGAGTTACTTTTAGCATAATTGAAATTCATGCATAGAGGTATGCATAAGAGATGAATATTTTATTATAAAAGAGTTACTTTTAGCATAATTGAAATTCATGCTTAGAGGTATGCATAAGAGATGAATATTTTATTATAAAAGAGTTACTGTTAGCATAATTGAATTTCATGCATAGAGGTATGCATAAGAGATGAATATTTTATTATAAAAGAGTTACTTATAGCATAATTGAATTTCATGCATAGAGGTATGCATAAGAGATGAATATTTTATTATAAAAGAGTTACTTTTAGCATAATTGAATTTCATGCATAGAGGTATGCATAAGAGATGAATATTTTATTATAAAAGAGTTACTTTTAGCATAAGAATGTGATAAGATGAGTTAAGAAGTGATAGGATGTGTATGGGATTAGGTAAGAAGTGTATGTGATGGGATAAGATGTATATGGGTTGTGATAGGGTGAGAATATGGATGTAAATGTGGATGTGTATGTATGGATGTATGCATGTAGATGTGAGTGTGAATGTGGATGTATGGATGTAAATGAGGATGTCGATGTAGATGCATGGATGGGATATGGATGTATGCATGTAGATGTGAATGTAAGCATATAGATGTGGATGTATGGATGTGGATGTTGAAATAGATACTTGGATGTAGATGTGGATGTGGATATATGTATGGATGTGAATATATGATATGTGATGTGAAGGAATCTGAAGTGATGAGATGGAAAATGATGTGATGGGATGAGTACACATATAACTGGAATGTGGAATAAGCAATGTGGATTGATGAGGGATAATGTGGAAAAATGAGAGTTAATATAGAAACTGTATTTTGTGACCTTTTGTAAACGCTGTTTGTAAATGACTGTTTTATGTCAAGAATGCTAGGAAAGCATTTTGACCATCTTGTGATTAAGGTCGTGGAGACCTAACTGATAAAGTTGCAACTGCTGACGGAGAGTCAATGGAGGACATCTCGCGTAGCAAGGTCGGCCGAGGTCTTGACCAGCCTCGGTGCGATTAAAATGGTGAGCTTCCGGTACGGTGGATGAGGGGCCAAGAAAGCAGCCTATGAGTGAAGCGCTAGGTCACCTACGAAGGATCCTAGAGGGTGCTGACCATACGGTGCTCGGGCTTTGGGTCGCCCAGGATATCCATGCGTGCGTCGAGGAAGATATTGGAACAAGGAGTAAGAGTTGTTTTCTGAAACCGGGCATGGATCTGGTTGACTGACCTTGCTGGTCCTCAACGGATGAGTCCATGGCTCTTTATATGGATCTGTTGGTTGATCTTGCTGATCTTCAACGAGATTCCATCTTGATAAGTGATTATATTGCCGAGTATTATGGGCTAGGAACTATTGAAACGGCCCCTGAGTGGACAGGTGGTGAGCGTCCTAGTTGCCAATGATGCCATAGATACTCTGATGAAGGAATGATGGGAAATTAAGAATCAACCGGATAAATTGGAAGATGGTGATCAGTGATACTATGGTTTTATTAAAGGATTGTTTTAAAACTGGTTGAATCTGTGAAAAGGCAATTTCATATTGGGTGGGTAAGTGGTGTGACTAGTTTTATTTTTGCATGAACTTTCGGCTAGGGGGCCTTGGAACTCTTTTCCTTGGTACCCGAGACAAAACCTAACAAAATTCTTAATTGGATCCCATCACTACAGTGGTTGGGTGGTTGGCTAACCCATGGGATCGGCGGATGGGGTTAGGCTGGACTGATGGATCCGTAAATCGAGACTCAACTTTTGTTATTATGATAGATAAAGTAAATCCCGGATAGTAATTGTTCTATGGATAGGAATCAACGGCTCTGTCTCTTGAATGGGAAAAAAAGCGTTGATCCCAATGCTCCAAGTGCAAGTTTATTCCTTGATCTAATCAAGTATCTTGAAGATGTAATTGGATCAGCTTGATCAGAAATGATCTTGACTACGTTAGAGTAAAAAGTTTTCCTGGTGGAATCACCCGTGCTTTCCGGTAAAGGAAGTTTTTTCGGGTTCAGTTTTGGAACAACCGACGGATTAGTCTCTTATCCGGATATCCGTGGGTGAGGCCCGGAATGTGGGACCCTTGTCCCGTGCGAGAAGTGCTACTTCCGCTGCCCGTATCCTGAATCCATTGCTCAGTGGGAACAGGGGGATCTTACAGAGACTGGCATAGTTATAGCGCCAGCTCATTTAGTTGGGTTCACCGTATAGAGAACCCTCGTATGTATTGGTTGAGTACCTTTCATATTATGTGTACTCTTATCTTTGTATATGGTGTGTTGAGTGTTGAGTGAAGAAGAAGAAGATTTTCAGTCTCTCACCTTGTGTGTTCTCTATTAGGGTTTCGTGAGTATGTGTGTGCTTGCAAGAGCTTAAGCTCTCTTCCCCCCTACATCTTCTCATGGTATCAGAGCCTAGTTTGTGCTTAGGGCTGAGCTGCAAGCAAGAGAACCACAGGAAGGAGTACGAGGGTAAGAGCTTCAACTACTCTTCCCTATTTGTGTTGGTGACTACACCCTTGTCGGGAGCTCTACGAGAGGCACCGACAAACGATCTCTGATTGAGGAGGTTTCTTCGTGGGACTAAAGCTATAGGGCAACTATACTGTCCTATCAAACTATATTTTTGGGCCCAAACGCGTTTCGGGCGCGTCTGGACCTCCGTTTTTCAGAAAGCAGGTGATTTTGAGCACTGCGGGATAAGTCATCAATTCTCTGCAGAACTCTGTTTTAAGAACTACAGAAAGACAGATTGGCTGTGCACATAGTGTGGGTGCTGCAAAGAGGTCAACAGTTGCCATTGGGTGTATGTATGCATATTGAAGTCACTGGTTGTGACATTTGAGAGTACTACACAGTACCGCTCCAGAAAATACAGCAGTTTGTGCAGGACAAACCAGAGTGTTGTTTTTGATAAAATTGTGTGTCTGGCAAGATGTCAAATGATGGCATAACCCAGATTGTGGCTGGGAAGCTAGATAAGAACAACTTCCATGCTTGGAGGTTCAGGTTGACGAATTTCCTGATGGGAAAGGGCTATTGGGACTACATAGAAGGTGAGCATGAAGAGGCACCGGAGATACCGGTCGACTGCTGCACATGTGAAAGAGTTTAAAGATTGGAACCAAGGAGCCAGGAAAGTTATGTATTGGCTCTCCATTAGTATACGGGACACCATGATTGGGCACATTCAGGATGCCAAGTCTCCCAAGGAGATGTGGGACACCTTGGTAAAACTCTATGAAACAAATACCAAGGCACACAAGGTACAGTTAAAGAATGAACTTCATACTATGGAGAAAAAGAGCATGGCTATGTGAATGAATATGCATTGAAGATAAAGGGTATTGTGGAATCCCTTGCATCTATTGGTGTGTCAGTAGATGATGATGATAAGATGGAAGACTGTCTACGTGGTCTCGAGCCACAATACAAGGCGTTCAAGACGTCTATTCAGACTCGGAAAAACATTCCCAATTTTATAGATTTGGTGTCTATGCTGATTATAGAAGAGAAGAGCTTGGGTGAAGACCAACAGTCTTCACAAAACAAAAACAGTTCAGAGAACCAGGCCTTCTACACAAGTTCAGGTAGAGGACGAAATAGAGGAGGCCGTGGTGGACGCGGTCAAGGAGGTGGCCGAACAGGTAATCAAAATTATGGCCAGCAGTAGCAGCAGCAACAGTCCCAGAATACACAACAATAACATCAACAACACACAGGTGGAAGAGGCAAATTCAGAGGCAGGGGGAGTCAAAGAGGACGTGGAAATTGGCAAAGGCAATATAATGATGCACGTGAATGCTTTTATTGTGGTAAGCCTGGACATGTGCAGACAGAATGTTATAAGAAGCAGGCTAACATGCAAAATGGGAAAGTGCAGCAGAACAACTATGCATCCTCAAGTAGAAATGTAAGATCCCTGTTCCCACCGAGCAACGGATTCGGGGTACTGGCAGCGGAAGTAGCGCTTCTCGCGCGGGACAGGGGTCCCACACTCGGGGCCTCGCCCACGGATATCCGGATAAGAGACTAGTCCGTCGGTTGTTCCAAAACCGAACCCGGAAAAACTTCCTTTACCGGAAAGCACGGGCGATTCCACCAGGATAACTTTTTACTCTAACGTAGTCAAGATCATTTCTGATCGAGATGATCCAGTTACATCTATAAGGTACTTAGTCAGTTCAAGGAAGAAACTTGCACTTGGATCATTGGGATCATCGCTTTTTTCCCCATTCAAGAGGCACAGCCGTTGATTCCTATCCATAGAACAGTTACTATCCGGGATTTATTTTTTTTCTATCGTAAAAACAAAAGTTTGAGTCTCGATTTACGGATCCATCAGTCCAGCCTAACCCCATCCGATCCCATGGGTTAGCCAACCGCCCAACCACTGTAGTGATGGGATCCAATTAAAAATTTGGTTAGGTTTTGTCCCGGGTACCAAGGAAAAGAGTTCCAAGGCCCCCTAGCCGGATGTTCATGCAAAATAAAACTAGTCACACCACTCACACACCCAATATGAAATTGCCCTTTTTCAATCAGATTCAACCAGTTTAAAACAATCCTTTAATAAAACCATAGTATCATTGATCACCATCTTCCAATTTATCCAATTGATTCTTAATTTCCCATCATTCCTTCATCAGAGTATCTATGGCATCATTGGCAACTAGAACGCTCAGGAGCCGTTTCGATAGTTCCTAGCCCATAATACTTGGCAATATAATCACTTAACAAGATGGACTCTCGTTGAAGATCAGCAAGATCAACCAACAGATCCATATAAGGAGCCATGGACTCATCCATTGAAGACCAGCAAGGTCAATCAACCAGATCCATGCTCGATTTCAGAAAACAACTCCAACTCTGTTCCAATATCTTCCTCGACGCACGCGTGGGTATCCTAGGCAACCCAGAGCCCGAGCACCGTATGGTCAGCACCCTCTAGGATCCTTCGCAGGTAACCTAGCGCTTCACGCATAGGCCGCTTCCTTGGCCCCTCATCCACCGTACCGGAAGCTCACCATTTTAATCGCACCGAGGCTGGTCAATACCTCGGCCGACCTTGCTACGCGAGACGTCCTTCATTGACTCCCCGTCAGCAGTTGCAACTTTACCATCACGACTTTAATCACAAGACGGTCAAAATGCTCCCCCCAGCATTCTTGACATAAAACAATCATTTACAAACAGCATTTACAAACAGTATTTACAAACAGTTTACAACACAATTTCTATTTTAACTTTAATTTTTCCACATTATCCCTCATCAATCTACATTACTTATTCCATATTCCATTTATATGTATACTCATCCCATCACATCATTTCTATCTCATCACTTCAGATTCCCTCACATCGCATATCGTATATTCACATCCATACATCCACATCTATATGCGTACATTCACATCTACATGCATACATCTACATCTCTATGCATACATCCACATCCACATTCACATTCACCTCCATACATCTACATCTACATGCATACATCCACATCTCCATTCACATCTACATCTATACATCTACATCTACATGCATCCATCCACCTCCACATCCACATCTACATCTATACATCTACATCTACATGCATACATCCATATCTCCATTCCCATCTACATCTATACATCTACATCTACATGCATCCATCTACCTCCACATCCACATCTACATCTATACATCTACATCTACATGCATACATCCATATTTCCATTCCCATCTACATCTATACATCTACATCTACATGCATCCATCTACCTCCACATCCACATCTACATCTATACATCTACATCTACATGTATACATCCACATCCACATCTATACATCTACATCTACATGCATACATCCACATCTCTATTCACATCTACATCTATACATCTACATCTACATGCATCCATCCACCTCCACATCCACATCTACATCTATACATCTACATCTACATGCATACATCCATATCTCCATTCCCATCTACATCTATACATCTACATCTACATGCATCCATCTACCTCCACATCCACATCTACATCTATACATCTACATCTACATGCATCCATCCACATCTCCATTCACATCTACATCTATACCTCTACATCTACATGCATCCATCCACATCTCCATTTACATCCTCATCTACACATCTATTTCTACATGCATACATCCACGTCCCATGCATACATCCACCTCTACATTCACACTCACATCCATACATCTACATCTACATGCAACATTCACATCTCCATGCATAATAAAATTCTTTTAATTAATCTAGGATGATAGTTCCTAGAATATGGTAGGAATTCCTCTTTTTATGCTTTGAATGAATTTATTTTATGCGTAATTTTTATAAAAATTTTGCCATAGCTCCGCTACTATGACTGATAAATCTCAATTTTTTTCTAAGGGATAAAGCTCATTATTAAAGAAATAATTAGAATGGTCCCTAATTGGATCATCAATCCATAATGGTCTCTAATTGGATCATTAAGAAACAATTAGAATGGTCTCTAATTGGATCATCAATCCATAATGGTCTCTAATTGGATCATTAAGAAAACAATTAGAATGGTCTCTAATTGGATCATCAATCCATAATGGTCTCTAATTGGATCATTAAGAAAACAATTAGAATGGTCTCTAATTGGATCATCAATCCATAATGGTCTCTAATTGGATCATTAAGAAAACAATTAGAATGGTCTCTAATTGGGTCATCAATCCATAATGGATTGAATCATCAATGTGCATAAACTAAAAGCATAGCAAAAAGCCATTAATTTGGCCTCAAGCATAGCTTAATCTTGGATTAAGGAAAAGCTTTATGAAAAGCTTCATTTGGATTGAGAATGGGTCATGAGTATGATCATTTCTTGAGTGAGAGAGAGAAATTATAAAAAACCATTAGAATTTAAATATAAGTGGAAATTAACTTCTATAGCATTTATTAAATTATGTAACTCTTCACTACTATTCACCAATTAACTTCAATAGCATTTTAAAAAAAAACCATACCAATTAAACTTCTCAAGCTTGAGAGGGGTTGAGAAGAGAGAATCATTGAGAAATCATAGAAAAGATCAAAATTCAATATACTTACCTTATGATTTGCTTGATTCTTTATTCACGGTAGAGGCCCCCAACCAATCAATTGGTTTAGTATGTTGATGGAGCCACCAATGGGGATTGAAGAAAGAGGGAAGTATCAAAAACTAGTGAAATATTAAAGAATTCACAGTTCTTGGCTTAGGTAGAGTAGAGTAACAAGGCATAAGACACTATATATTTTAGCTTAGGTGGAGTAGAGTAACAAAGCATAAGAGACTATATTTTGGCTTAGGTGGAGTAGAGTAACAAAGCATAAGAGACTATATTTTGGCTTAGGTGGAGTAGAGTAACAATGCATAAGACATTATATTTTTTTCAACAAGGGAAGGCTTCTATTTATAGGAAAATTTGAGCTCCTAACCAAACAAACTGATTCTAGAATTTTCCAAGTCAGTTTGGTTGAATTTGGACTAGATTTGGACCTAGTTTGGTTACTTTTTGATTCGGTTTGGTTCCATTTTGATTTGGTTTGGTTCAAGAGAGATGAGAGATAAAAATATCACATTATTTTTGAGTTTAAAACTCATTCAAGCATGTGAAATATGCACCTCCTTTAAAGAATTCCCCTTCCTTACATATGTGTCAAAATTTTATTGCTCATAGTTTTTTACTAATAAACCTTGTACATTTTCAACTCTTCATCTTATGTGAAATATGCACCTCCTTTAAAGAACTCCTCTTCCTTACATATGTGTCATAGTTTTTTTACTAGTAAACCTTGTACATTTTCAACTCTTCATCTTATGTGAAATATGCACCTCCTTTAAAGAACTCCCCTTCCTTACATATGTGTTTATTTACTAATAAACCTTGTACATTTTCAACTCTTCATCTTATGTGAAATATGCACCTCCTTTAAAGAACTCCTCTTCCTTACATATGTGTTTATTTATTAATAAACCTTGTACATTTTCAACTCTTCATCTTATGTGAAATATGCACCCCCTTTAAAGAACTCCTCTTCCTTACATATGTGTTTATTTACTAATAAACCTTGTACATTTTCAACTCTTCATCTTATGTGAGCATTTACTCATTTTTGGGTATCTTCTTTTACAAATTGGATTTATCTCCTCCCTACACATGGATTGATGCTATTGGCCCATAGAAACCTTAATTGGACCATAGTCTAAAGAATTCTGAAAATCTAGGCCCTTAGACTAAGGTTCTTTATACCTATTTCCAATTAATTCCAATTGCACATTGGAAATTTCTTTTTGAATTTCTGTTTCAGGGGAACTTATTTTAATAAGATGAGTTATTTTTCTATCCAAAAATATTCATAATCTGAATATTCTCTCTCTAGAATATTTTCTCTCTCTAGGTTAAAACAGTCACAAACAAGATCTCTTATATTTCAGAAAAGGAATTGATTACAGGGGAATATACTAGACATCAAAAAGGGGTTGGGGGAGGAATCTTACATTCTACCCCACTTAAAAAACGCGAGATGTCCTCATCTCGCAACTTGGAATAATTTCGCAAGATGCACGAATATGAGACTTAGAGAAAAATTTTAATCATGATTAACCACCAAGAAAAGTCTTAAAGAGAGCAAGATTCAAAATAAGAACAAGATTTAAACTTTATTCATTCACGGGACTTATATAGTGAAGATAGAAGAACTCTTTACACTTCCATAAGCCCGTCCATCATATGGTCACAAAAGCAGTCCTCACAAGCTGCACAAGTATAGGGTAACTCATCTATGGGAATGATTCTGCTGGTTATTGCCGCACCTATCTCAGTGGTATGAGGTGATCTAACAAAAGGACCTCTGAGAGGCAAGCCAAAAACGGGGTAAAGGCATATCTTCTCATGAGGAAGAAAACACGCCAGTAAGAAGACCCGCTCAGAAAACCCAAGATGCCTTGATCTCATGACGCAGTAGTATCGGGGACCCAAACCCAAGGCTTCGATAACCATGGCCAAGCGGACATTGTTACGAAAGTGCTGCTGTCCCCAGGGTGTTACCCTAGTTATGTTTTGATAGGTCCGCCATTTGGTCTGCGCTACAGAAGTTCCTAGGTGAGGAAAAAGTGAGCGCTCATACTGTTCTATAAAGTCTTTCTTCACAGACTCTCTTGCGTCTTGAAGGTGAGAAATCATCAGGGATAAAACTAATTCCTGTTGCCAAGTCATGAAGGAGATTAAGAAAGAAAGGAGATTGATGGGAGTAAGATTACTGTGAGCGATAGTTAAAGGTTACGACTTATATAAAGGAAGGAGCTAGCGTAACCTAGAAGCCAACGGTAACTTGCCACTGAAGTTTTACCGTCTTTCCATGATTCGTGTTTGACACATTTTTCTATAGAAGGCATTAATAATTTTGAGATGAGGAGATAAAAGAAGCTTGTAGGCTAAGTCACCTATTTTCATTGAATTCAGATATAAGGGTCACAATATTTGGGGGATAACTTCTTATACTCCCCAAGAGATAAAGAACTTCTTTTGGGCCGTACTCGAATGAAAACCAAAACCTTGGTATCCAAAACATCGATTCTCACTTCTGAACTCATTGTTCTAAATCCTTAAAACAGGTGGGACTCCTGAGAAGTATTCTAGGGAAAGGGTCTTCCTTTTTTTTTAAACAGAAACTTTCTTTTATTTTAGAGAGGGAATAATTATAAGATCAGAAAGGGAGATTCTTACTCCTGTATACCTCGAAGGCTGGGGAGGACTCATTGTTCTAAATCCTTAAAACAGGTGGGACTCCTGAGAAGTATTCTAGGGAAAGGGTCTTCCTTTTTTTTTAAACAGAAACTTTCTTTTATTTTAGAGAGGGAATAATTATAAGATCAGAAAGGGAGATTCTTACTCCTGTATACCTCGAAGGCTGGGGAGGAATCTTACATTCTACCCCACTTAAAAAGTGCGAGATGTCCTCATCTCGCAAGGTAGAGGACAGCTCTTTTTCTTAAGGTCCAATTTTTATTCTGGGGTTCCTTATATTCTGGTCAACCCAACAGAACACTGGGATAATTATCCCTTATATAGAACTCATCATTAAATAACAATTCATTTAACATGATAATGGTCCATTAGACCGAAAAATTTCCTTCAGAACATTACTCCACGGAAACTTCAGTCAAGCAAGTTCTCAATTTGACATCCCTTAACTTGATCTACCGGCCAAGTATTAATAGCAGCAATCTGACAGCACAACCCACTAATCTCATAGTGATTTGCTGAATTCATTATCATCATTCTAGTTATGAATATCATCACAGGGACTCGTCCCATTCCCCCTCATTGTGGTTTCATTATATTTCAACTAATTTTTAAAAATCAACATTTTTCAATCAGCATTTTCAATCAGAATCCAAATCAATTCATTCATTCTCAAACAGAATTAAAAATCATATCAATCACATTCGAAATCATCATCTAGATAGCATTAACGCTTATAATTTCAAGTTTTAGATTTACTCGTATATACTGTTAGTAAAGAGCTGCAGTATACTCTCGGTATATACGGGTAGTCACGGCCCTTGGAATTATAAGGTAAATACTATCATGTCTAGGCCTCAAGCAAGTCAGGGATTCTATATAATTGCGGTACTTCCATCTGAAGACCCAATTACCAAATTACGAATTCCAGTTTGAATATCAAATTGTATGAATTATCTCACACAATTATAACCTTTTTGTGTTTCTTGATAAATTTTTGATATATTTGTCTTCTCAGTTGATCTTTATTAACCAAAGGCTCTGATACCAACTGTAAGATCCCTGTTCCCACCGAGCAACGGATTCGGGGTACTGGCAACGGAAGTAGCGCTTCTCGCGCGGGACAGGGGTCCCACACTCGGGGCCTCGCCCACGGATATCCGGATAAGAGACTAGTCCGTCGGTTGTTCCAAAACCGAACCCGGAAAAACTTCCTTTACCGGAAAGCACGGGCGATTCCACCAGGATAACTTTTTACTCTAACGTAGTCAAGATCATTTCTGATCGAGATGATCCAGTTACATCTATAAGGTACTTAGTCAGTTCAAGGAAGAAACTTGCACTTGGATCATTGGGATCATCGCTTTTTTCCCCATTCAAGAGGCACAGCCGTTGATTCCTATCCATAGAACAGTTACTATCCGGGATTTATTTTTTTTCTATCGTAAAAACAAAAGTTTGAGTCTCGATTTACGGATCCATCAGTCCAGCCTAACCCCATCCGATCCCATGGGTTAGCCAACCGCCCAACCACTGTAGTGATGGGATCCAATTAAAAATTTGGTTAGGTTTTGTCCCGGGTACCAAGGAAAAGAGTTCCAAGGCCCCCTAGCCGGATGTTCATGCAAAATAAAACTAGTCACACCACTCACACACCCAATATGAAATTGCCCTTTTTCAATCAGATTCAACCAGTTTAAAACAATCCTTTAATAAAACCATAGTATCATTGATCACCATCTTCCAATTTATCCAATTGATTCTTAATTTCCCATCATTCCTTCATCAGAGTATCTATGGCATCATTGGCAACTAGAACGCTCAGGAGCCGTTTCGATAGTTCCTAGCCCATAATACTTGGCAATATAATCACTTAACAAGATGGACTCTCGTTGAAGATCAGCAAGATCAACCAACAGATCCATATAAGGAGCCATGGACTCATCCATTGAAGACCAGCAAGGTCAATCAACCAGATCCATGCTCGATTTCAGAAAACAACTCCAACTCTGTTCCAATATCTTCCTCGACGCACGCGTGGGTATCCTAGGCAACCCAGAGCCCGAGCACCGTATGGTCAGCACCCTCTAGGATCCTTCGCAGGTAACCTAGCGCTTCACGCATAGGCCGCTTCCTTGGCCCCTCATCCACCGTACCGGAAGCTCACCATTTTAATCGCACCGAGGCTGGTCAAGACCTCGGCCGACCTTGCTACGCGAGACGTCCTTCATTGACTCCCCGTCAGCAGTTGCAACTTTACCATCACGACTTTAATCACAAGACGGTCAAAATGCTCCCCCCAGCATTCTTGACATAAAACAATCATTTACAAACAGCATTTACAAACAGTATTTACAAACAGTTTACAACACAATTTCTATTTTAACTTTAATTTTTCCACATTATCCCTCATCAATCTACATTACTTATTCCATATTCCATTTATATGTATACTCATCCCATCACATCATTTCTATCTCATCACTTCAGATTCCCTCACATCGCATATCGTATATTCACATCCATACATCCACATCTATATGCGTACATTCACATCTACATGCATACATCTACATCTCTATGCATACATCCACATCCACATTCACATTCACCTCCATACATCTACATCTACATGCATACATCCACATCTCCATTCACATCTACATCTATACATCTACATCTACATGCATCCATCCACCTCCACATCCACATCTACATCTATACATCTACATCTACATGCATACATCCATATCTCCATTCCCATCTACATCTATACATCTACATCTACATGCATCCATCTACCTCCACATCCACATCTACATCTATACATCTACATCTACATGCATACATCCATATTTCCATTCCCATCTACATCTATACATCTACATCTACATGCATCCATCTACCTCCACATCCACATCTACATCTATACATCTACATCTACATGTATACATCCACATCCACATCTATACATCTACATCTACATGCATACATCCACATCTCTATTCACATCTACATCTATACATCTACATCTACATGCATCCATCCACCTCCACATCCACATCTACATCTATACATCTACATCTACATGCATACATCCATATCTCCATTCCCATCTACATCTATACATCTACATCTACATGCATCCATCTACCTCCACATCCACATCTACATCTATACATCTACATCTACATGCATCCATCCACATCTCCATTCACATCTACATCTATACCTCTACATCTACATGCATCCATCCACATCTCCATTTACATCCTCATCTACACATCTATTTCTACATGCATACATCCACGTCCCATGCATACATCCACCTCTACATTCACACTCACATCCATACATCTACATCTACATGCAACATTCACATCTCCATGCATAATAAAATTCTTTTAATTAATCTAGGATGATAGTTCCTAGAATATGGTAGGAATTCCTCTTTTTATGCTTTGAATGAATTTATTTTATGCGTAATTTTTATAAAAATTTTGCCATAGCTCCGCTACTATGACTGATAAATCTCAATTTTTTTCTAAGGGATAAAGCTCATTATTAAAGAAATAATTAGAATGGTCCCTAATTGGATCATCAATCCATAATGGTCTCTAATTGGATCATTAAGAAACAATTAGAATGGTCTCTAATTGGATCATCAATCCATAATGGTCTCTAATTGGATCATTAAGAAAACAATTAGAATGGTCTCTAATTGGATCATCAATCCATAATGGTCTCTAATTGGATCATTAAGAAAACAATTAGAATGGTCTCTAATTGGATCATCAATCCATAATGGTCTCTAATTGGATCATTAAGAAAACAATTAGAATGGTCTCTAATTGGGTCATCAATCCATAATGGATTGAATCATCAATGTGCATAAACTAAAAGCATAGCAAAAAGCCATTAATTTGGCCTCAAGCATAGCTTAATCTTGGATTAAGGAAAAGCTTTATGAAAAGCTTCATTTGGATTGAGAATGGGTCATGAGTATGATCATTTCTTGAGTGAGAGAGAGAAATTATAAAAAACCATTAGAATTTAAATATAAGTGGAAATTAACTTCTATAGCATTTATTAAATTATGTAACTCTTCACTACTATTCACCAATTAACTTCAATAGCATTTTAAAAAAAAACCATACCAATTAAACTTCTCAAGCTTGAGAGGGGTTGAGAAGAGAGAATCATTGAGAAATCATAGAAAAGATCAAAATTCAATATACTTACCTTATGATTTGCTTGATTCTTTATTCACGGTAGAGGCCCCCAACCAATCAATTGGTTTAGTATGTTGATGGAGCCACCAATGGGGATTGAAGAAAGAGGGAAGTATCAAAAACTAGTGAAATATTAAAGAATTCACAGTTCTTGGCTTAGGTAGAGTAGAGTAACAAGGCATAAGACACTATATATTTTAGCTTAGGTGGAGTAGAGTAACAAAGCATAAGAGACTATATTTTGGCTTAGGTGGAGTAGAGTAACAAAGCATAAGAGACTATATTTTGGCTTAGGTGGAGTAGAGTAACAATGCATAAGACATTATATTTTTTTCAACAAGGGAAGGCTTCTATTTATAGGAAAATTTGAGCTCCTAACCAAACAAACTGATTCTAGAATTTTCCAAGTCAGTTTGGTTGAATTTGGACTAGATTTGGACCTAGTTTGGTTACTTTTTGATTCGGTTTGGTTCCATTTTGATTTGGTTTGGTTCAAGAGAGATGAGAGATAAAAATATCACATTATTTTTGAGTTTAAAACTCATTCAAGCATGTGAAATATGCACCTCCTTTAAAGAATTCCCCTTCCTTACATATGTGTCAAAATTTTATTGCTCATAGTTTTTTACTAATAAACCTTGTACATTTTCAACTCTTCATCTTATGTGAAATATGCACCTCCTTTAAAGAACTCCTCTTCCTTACATATGTGTCATAGTTTTTTTACTAGTAAACCTTGTACATTTTCAACTCTTCATCTTATGTGAAATATGCACCTCCTTTAAAGAACTCCCCTTCCTTACATATGTGTTTATTTACTAATAAACCTTGTACATTTTCAACTCTTCATCTTATGTGAAATATGCACCTCCTTTAAAGAACTCCTCTTCCTTACATATGTGTTTATTTATTAATAAACCTTGTACATTTTCAACTCTTCATCTTATGTGAAATATGCACCCCCTTTAAAGAACTCCTCTTCCTTACATATGTGTTTATTTACTAATAAACCTTGTACATTTTCAACTCTTCATCTTATGTGAGCATTTACTCATTTTTGGGTATCTTCTTTTACAAATTGGATTTATCTCCTCCCTACACATGGATTGATGCTATTGGCCCATAGAAACCTTAATTGGACCATAGTCTAAAGAATTCTGAAAATCTAGGCCCTTAGACTAAGGTTCTTTATACCTATTTCCAATTAATTCCAATTGCACATTGGAAATTTCTTTTTGAATTTCTGTTTCAGGGGAACTTATTTTAATAAGATGAGTTATTTTTCTATCCAAAAATATTCATAATCTGAATATTCTCTCTCTAGAATATTTTCTCTCTCTAGGTTAAAACAGTCACAAACAAGATCTCTTATATTTCAGAAAAGGAATTGATTACAGGGGAATATACTAGACATCAAAAAGGGGTTGGGGGAGGAATCTTACAAGAAACAATGAGGATAATGAAAGGTTGTTTGTTATGCAGCATGTCATGGATGCCATGTCTAAAAATGTTGAAGCAGCACAAAAAGATGATGTATGGTATGTGGATTCAGGTGCTTCAAACCACATGACAAGTCATGGGGAGTGGTTCAAGGAGATGAAAAAACTTGAAAGACCAGGTTTTGTGGAAACAGGGGATGACACTGCTCATCTAATTGCCCATGTTGGAGATGTGCCATTGTTTATGCAGGATGGAAAAGTGAAGTATCTTGCAGATATACTTCACGTTCCAAACATAACAAAGAATCTGGTTTCAGTTGGCCAGATGATTGAGCAGGGTTTGCAGGTTCGGTTTAACCCTGATGGTTGTTATGTTGAAGACTTTAAAGACAACTGCAGGTTGGTTGCAAAAGGCAACAGAGTGGGCAGAATGTTTACGTTGAATGTAGACATACCTGAAATGAGTGCTGCGATGTTTGAAAACGGTTCAGGAATTGTTGCAGACACAAACATTTGGCATAAAAGAATTGGACATGTGAATGTGCAGAGAATGAAGTCTATGCAGACTAAAGGGATTGTGACAGGGCAGCCAAAGTTTAAAGTGGAAGGTATGTAGAGAATATGTGAAGCATGCCAATTTGGAAAGCAAACAAAGCATGTATTTCCACGTAACAGATATGTGAGCAGAAATGCACTAGATGTTGTGCATTCAAATGTATGGGGTCCTATGAAGACCATGTCTATGGGAGGCTGCAGGTATTATGTGGCATTCATTGATGACCACACAAGGAAAGTGTGGGTATATTTCATGAAGGAGAAGAGTGAGGTGTCACTTTCAGAATTTCAGAGTTTTGGTTAAAAAGCAAACAGGGAAATATGTAAAGTGCCTAAGGTCAGATGGAGGGGGAGAGTACTTCTCCAATGAGTTCTCTGATTTTTGAAGAAGAATGGTATTCAGAGACAGTTTACATGCATATACACTTTGCAGCAAAATGGAGTTGCTGAGTGGAAAAACAGGCACATTACTGAGATTGCACAAGCATTGATGGAAAAGAAGAATATGCCACATAGCTATTGGGCTGAGGCTGTTTCTTACAGCAGTATACATCATGAACAGGACTCCAACTGCAGCCATACATGATGTAACTCCAGAGGAGAGGTTTACTGGCAAAAAACCTGATTTGTCTCTGGAAAGACGGTCGTCTCCCTACGTATACAATATGGGCAAGTAGACTATGCTCCTAGCTCATCAATGGATTGATAAACACTCCTTTCATCGCTAGGGGATTCAACCCGGTTAGGTGCATGGAAGCTTATCCCTTTCGGGAGAGAATGCTATGAACACCACTACCTTAACATAGACTTTACACACAGAGGCTCAATCTTGTCATAGCTCATTCACTCATCATCCTACTCATTCATGCATCTAATACAAGAAGAATTCTAAGCTAATGCACACACAAGCTCACTCATAAGCACACAAGCTCAAAGCACACTTCATTCTCAAGCACTTACTTCCCTAGCATGCACACAAGCCTTGAAGCTTAATGAAACTTGAAATAAACATGCATTCTCATTCACTACTCAAACAATGCCTTGCCCATGGATAAGCTACAAGCTATGGAGAAGCTTAAGCTTGAATCCACTACCACACAAAGCCTAATAGAGAATCCACAAGCATCAACAAAGAAGCATGCACACTAGAGAATAGAGATAAGAAGAGAGAAAAACATCATCTCATTGCATTGAATTAGAAGAGCATTGCTCATACAATAATGTAGATAAGGAGAGAGAAGAGCTTGTTACAAGGTTTATTAGTAAAAAACTATGAGCAATAAAATTTTGACACATATGTAAGGAAGGGGAATTCTTTAAAGGAGGTGCATATTTCACATGCTTGAATGAGTTTTAAACTCAAAAATAATGTGATATTTTTATCTCTCATCTCTCTTGAACCAAACCAAATCAAAATGGAACCAAACCGAATCAAAAAGTAACCAAACTAGGTCCAAATCTAGTCCAAATTCAACCAAACTGACTTGGAAAATTCTAGAATCAGTTTGTTTGGTTAGGAGCTCAAATTTTCCTATAAATAGAAGCCTTACCTTGTTGAAAAAAAAGATAGTGTCTTATACTTTGTCACTCTACTCCACCTAAGCCAAAATATATAGTGTCTTATGCTTTGTTACTCTACTCCACCTAAGCCAAATTAGATAGAGTCTTATGCTTTGTTACTCTACTCCACCTAAGCCAAATTAGATAGAGTCTTATGCTTTGTTACTCTACTCCACCTAAGCCAAATTAGATAGAGTCTTATGCTTGTTACTCTACTCCACCTAAGCCAAAATATAGAGTGTCTTATGCATTGTTACTCTACTCTACCTAAGCCAAGAGTTGTGAATTCTTTAATAATTCACTAGTTTTTGATACTTCTCTCTTTCTTCAATCCCCATTGGTGGCTCCATCAACATACTAAACTAATTGATTGGTTGGGGGCCTTTACCGTGAATAAAGAATCAAGCAAATTATAAGGTAAGTATATTGAATTTTGATCTTTCTATAATTTCTCAATGATTCTCTCTTCTCAACCCCTCTCAAGCTTGAGAAGTTTAATTGGTATGGTTTTTTAAATGCTATTGAAGTTAATTGGTGAATAGTAGTGAAGAGTTACATAATTTAATAAATGCTATAGAAGTTAATTTCCATTTATGTTTAAATTCTAATGGTTTTTATGTAATTTCTCTCTCTCACTCAAGAAATGGTCATACTCATGAACCATTCTCAATCCAAATGAAGCTTTTCATAAAGCCTTTCCTTAATCCAAGATTAAGCTATGCTTGAGGCCAAATTAATGGCTTTTTGCTATGCTTTTAGTTTATGCACATTGATGATTCAATCCATTATGGATTGATGACCCAATTAGAGACCATTCTAATTGTTTTCTTAATGATCCAATTAGAGACCATTATGGATTGATGATCCAATTAGAGACCATTCTAATTATTTCTTTAATAATGAGCTTTATCCCTTAGAAAAAAATTGAGATTTATCAGTCATAGTAGCGGAGCTATGGCAAAATTTTTATAGAAATTACGCATAAAATAAATTCATTCAAAGTATAAAAAGAGGAATTCCTACCATATTCTAGGAACTATCATCCTAGATTAATTAAAAGAATTTTATTATGCATAGAGATGTGGATGTTGCATGTAGATGTAGATGTATGGATGTGAGTGTGAATGTGGAGGTGGATGTATGCATGGGACGTGGATGTATGCATGTAGAAATAGATGTGTAGATGAGGATGTAAATGGAGATGTGGATGGATGCATGTAGATGTAGAGGTATAGATGTAGATGTGAATGGAGATGTGGATGTATACATGTAGATGTAGATGTATAGATGTAGATGTGGATGTGGAGGTGGATGGATGCATGTAGATGTAGATGTATAGATGTAGATGGGAATGGAGATATGGATGTATGCATGTAGATGTAGTTGTGAATGGAGATGTATATGTATACATGTAGATGTAGATGTATAGATGTAGATGTGGATGTGGATGGGGATGTATGCATGTAGATGTAGGTGTATAGACGTAGATGTGGATGTAGAGGTGGATGTATGCATGTAGATGAAGATGTATAGATGTGGATGTGAATGTGGAGTGGATGTATGCATGTAGATGTAGATGTATGGAGGTGAATGTGAATGTGGATGTGGATGTATGCATAGGGATGTAGATGTATGCATGTAGATGTAAATGTACGCATATAGTTGTGGATGTATGGATGTGAATATATGATTGTGATGTGAGGGAATCTGAAGTGATGAGATGGAAATGATGTGATGGGATGAGTATACATATAAATGGAATATGGAATAAGTAATGTAGATTGAGGAGGGATAATGTGGAAAAATGAAAGTTAAAATAGAAATTGTATTGTAAACTGTTTGTAAATGCTGTTTGTAAATGCTGTCTGTAAATGATTGTTTTATGTCAAGAATGCTGGGGGGAGCATTTTGACCGTCTTGTGATTAAGGTCGTGATGAGAAAGTTGCAACTGCTGAGACGGGGAGTCAATGAAGGACGTCTCGCGTAGCAAGGTCGGCCGAGGTCTTGACCAGCCTCGGTGCGATTAAAATGGTGAGCTTCCGGTACGGTGGATGAGGGGCCAAGGAAGTGGCCTATGCGTGAAGCGCTAGGTTACCTGCGAAGGATCCTAGAGGGTGCTGACCATACGGTGCTCGGGCTCTGGGTCGCCTAGGATACCCACGCGTGCGTCGAGGAAGATATTGGAACAGAGTTGGAGTTGTTTTCTGAAATCCAGCATGGATCTGGTTGATTGACCTTGCTGGTCTTCAATGGATGAGTCCATGGCTCCTTATATGGATCTGTTGGTTGATCTTGCTGATCTTCAACGAGAGTCCATCATGTTAAGTGATTATATTGCCAAGTATTATGGGCTAGGAACTATCGAAACGGCTCCTGAGCGTTCTAGTTGCCAATGATGCCATAGATACTCTGATGAAGGAATGATGGGAAATTAAGAATCAATTGGATAAATTGGAAGATGGTGATCAATGATACTATGGTTTTATTAAAGGATTGTTTTAAACTGGTTGAATCTGGTTGAAAAAGGCAATTTCATATTGGGTGTGTGAGTGGTGTGACTAGTTTTATTTTGCATGAACATCCGGCTAGGGGGCCTTGGAACTCTTTTCCTTGGTACCCGGGACAAAACCTAACCAAATTTTTAATTGGATCCCATCACTACAGTGGTTGGGCGGTTGGCTAACCCATGGGATTGGATGGGGTTAGGCTGGACTGATGGATCCGTAAATCGAGACTCAAACTTTTGTTTTTACGATAGAAAAAAAAAAATCCCGGACAGAAACTGTTCTATGGATAGGAATCAACGGCTGTGCCTCTTAAATGGGGAAAAAAGCGTTGATCCCAATGATCCAAGTGCAAGTTTCTTCCTTGAACTGACTAAGTATCTTATAGATGTAATCGGATAATCTCGATCAGAAATGATCTTGACTACGTTAGAGTAAAAAGTTATCCTGGTGGAATCGCCCGTGCTTTCCGGTAGAGGAAGTTTTTCCGGGTTCGGTTTTGGAACAACCAACGGATTAGTCTCTTATCCGGATATCCGTGGGCGAGGCCCCGAGTGTGGGACCCCTGTCCCGTGCGAGAAGCGCTACTTCCGCTGCCAGTACCCTGAATCCGTTGCTCGGTGGGAACAGGGATCTTACATTATACATGTCAGATGGAGTTGATACTCAACATTGAGGTTCATTAGGTGTCAATGCAAGTTGCCTAGTCTTGATTGCACCATTACATTGCGATTTGGAGCCTTGGAAGGCGTGTCAATTCAGGGTATCCCGCACTGTGTGAGTTAGTTCATCTTGGATGATTACAGGTTGATTTCCTACATCAAATTTGGAGTTGTTGGCTACCTTGGAGTATCTGGAACATTCATTGGAGTGTGATTGAGCTGAGGAAGGCTCATTTAAAGATTTGAAGTGTGCGGAAGGTGTATGCATTGAGCAACATGTCGGACAATCCAGTTCAGATTGTTGGTGAAAAGCTGGATAGGAAGAACTTCCAGGCATGGAAGTACAGGATAAAGAGTTTCTTGAAAGGAAAAGGATTTTGGAATCTCATTACAGGTGCTGAGCCAGAGCCTGAGCTACCTCGGCAACCTACACAGCAGTAGCTTATTGCTCATAAGCAATGGTCAGAGAGAGCATTCAAAGTGCTGCATTATTTGTCTATATGCATTTCTGATGCTATGCTCATACACATTCAGGATGCTGAGAATCCCAAAGATGCATGAGATACTTTGGTCAAGATGTTTGATACAGATACGAGTGCTCGCAAGTCTCAGTTTTTTGCGACAGCAGATACACAATGTGAAAAGGAATAAAAGGAGCATACATGATTATGTGCAAGAAATCAAGAAGTTTGCTGATGCATTGGCCACAATAAATGCCCCCATGCCTGATGATGATTTGGTGGATATTACCTTGCGTGGTCTTGGCAAGGAATACAAATCCTTTGATACATCTATCTCAGTGAGGAGTACAGGTCTACCCGACTTCGATGAGTTGGTTTCACTCTTATTGGTTGAGGAAATCAAGCTCAGTGATTCATTTCTGGATGCATCTACTAGCCATGATGATGGCAGAAATCAGGCTTTCTACTCGCAGAGAGGCTTTAGAGGCAGGGGGAGATTTGCATCACGTGGACGTGGTGGTAATGGTCGTGGATGGCAGGATAGACCTCCACAATAGAATTTTCAGCCTTCTTATGGTGCTCGAGGTGGTCGTGGTTATGCACCTCAGCGAGGCAGAGGTACCCCCCGTGGTAGAGGACGTTGGTAAGGCTAACAAAATTCTATGCAAGATGTGGAATGCCATTATTGTGGCAAATATGGTCATATGGCGAGAGATTGTTTCCGCAAATAGAATGATTTGAGAGGGGGAAGAGCACAACGTGGTGGTCATTATGGTGGAAACTATGCACAACATGGTGGTAACTATGCATCAAGTAGCAATGATGGAACTGCAAATCATTTGTTTGCCATGAAGCATGTTGTGGGTTCTATGATGACAAATGCTAAGAATGATGATACATGGTATATGGACTCAGGAGCATCAAATCATATGACATGCCATGGTGAATGGTTTGAGCACATGAAGCCAATGGATGTCAAAGGCTATGTGGAAACAGGTGATGATACCCAACATGTCATTACACATGTTGGAAGTGTACCATTGGTCATGCATAATGGTCAGACAAAGTCTATGTCAGATGTGCTGTATGTGCCTTCGATCACTAAGAGCTTGGCCTCAGTTGGTCAAATGGTGGAACAGGGATTACAGGTTCGCTTCAATGAGCATGGATGCTTCGTTGAAGATTTTAAACATGGATGTAGAGTGATTGCTAAAGCAAGAAAGAAGGAAGACTGTTTAAGCTGGATGCTGGAATTCTTGAGCTAAAATCAGCCATGTTCTCAAAGAGCAGGAATGTGGTACAGGACATTGATATGTGGCACAAGAGGATTGGCCATGTCAATATACAGAGATTAAAGAACATGCAAACAAGAGGCATTGTCAATGGATTGCCTAGGTTCAAATATGATGGACATATGCATGTTTGTGAAGCCTGTCAGTTTGGGAAGCAGGCAAGGTTGAGGTTTCCTAGAGAAGGAAATATGAGTAACAGGCCACTTGAGATAGTACATAGTGATGTATGGGGTCTTGCACAAAACCCATCTATCAAAGGCAGTTTATACTATGTTACATTCATAGATGATTTTAGCAGGATGACATGGATATACTTTCTGAGAGAGAAGAGTGAAGTGTTGAAAAAATTCATGGATTTCAAAGCTTTTGCAGAAAAGCAGTATGGCTGTTGGATTAAATGTCTGAGGACAGATGGAGGTGGTGAATACACCTCAAAAGCTTTTGAGCATTTCTTGAGGAAGCATGGAATAAGAAGACAGTTGACATGCAGGTATACACCTCAGCAGAATGGTGTGGCTGAGAGAAAGAATAGAGTCATATGTGAAGTGGCAAGGGCGATGCTTAATGAAAAGAGCATGCCAGATTACTATTGGGTAGAAGCATGTGCTACTGCAGTGTATATCTTGAACAAAACACCTACAGCAGCCATTCATGGAAGCACGCGAGAGATGCGGCTCACAGGTTACAGGCTAGACATTGGACATCTTAAAGTTTTTGGATGCATAGCTTATGTACATGTGCCTGTTGAAAGAAGAAGGAAGTTGGATCCTAAAGCAGAGAAATGTGTATTTGTTGGATATGCACAGGACCGAAAGGCATACAAATGTTATAACCCTCAAACTAGACAAGTGGTCATCTCACGTGATGTGGTGTTTGATGAGCTTGCTAGTTGGTATAAAGCAAAAGATGAGGGTGTTATTGAGTCACTTGAGGCTGATGTACATGTGAACTTGCCACCACCACAAGCAAGTTCTAGTTCTACTACTATGTCTGGGCCAGCAGCAGAAGCTGAGAGTAGCAGTGAACGTCCATGGTCAGGACGTTTGAGGCATGAGAGTGTAAGCACTGGGAGTAGTGCTATGGATAAAGGCAAAAAGAAAGTCGAAGGAATTGGAATCACAGGATATGAGTCATCCAGTTCTGAAAGTTTGGATGAGGAGCTTGGCATACCTGTTTTACGCACACCTGGTGCTAGGCAGGACAGATATGTGCCACCACATGCTAGAGTTACAGGTGTACAGAGTGACCCGCAGGCATTGCGGAGATCCCAGAGAGTCAGATATCCTGTTGACAGATTGACATATAGAGATTTTGCTATGCACTATGCTTACATGACATCTATGGTGAAGCATGTGGAACCTACATGCTATACAGAGGCTATTGGAGAGCATGTATGGGAAAAAGCAATGGATGTGGAGATGGACGCATTGGTCCATAATGATACATGGGACTTGGTTGCACTACCAAAGGACAAGAATGTTATTGGATGTAAATGGGTTTACAAAGTGAAGTGCAAATCTGATGGTTCTATTGAAAGACATAAAGCAAGATTGGTCGCAAAGGGTTATGCACAAACCCAAGGATTGGATTATGATGAGACGTTTAGTCCAGTGGCTAAGATGGGCACAGTGAGAGCAGTCATTGCTATGGCTACAGCTAATGGCTAGGAAATGCATCAGATGGATGTCAAGAATGCATTTCTGAATGGAGATCTACAAGAGGAAGTATACATGGCACAGCCAGAAGGGTATGTACACCATAGATATCCCACTCACGTATGCAGATTGAAAAAGGCATTGTATGGTCTGAAGCAAGCACCTCGTGCTTGGAGTGATAAGATGAGCAGATATCTTATCTCACTTGGTTTTCAGATTTCTACAGCAGATTCTTCACTCTATGTGAAGAAGACACAGCATGGGATTGTTTTACTAGTCATCTATGTGGATGACTTGATTATCACAGGTGATCATGGTGCAGATGTGATGCATGTCAAGAAAGCTTTGAGTGGGCAATTTGACATGAAAGATCTTGGTGAGTTGAGATACTTCCTTGGCATTGAAGTGGTGAAAGATCATGCAGGTACTTGGTTAGTACAACGCCAATATGCATTGGATATGTTGGCAAAGTATGGCATGAGAGGGTGTAAGCCTATGAGTACACCATTGGAGCAAAATGTGAAGTTGCGGGCTGATTATGGCGAGGAATTGGATGATCCTTCTATGTACAGGAAGATGGTTGGTAGTCTCATATACATGACTATCACACGCCCAGATTTGAGTTATGCAGTGGGGCTAGTTAGCCAGTTTATGCAGAGCCCAAGGAAACCACATTTGGATGCAATGAGACGCATCATGAGATATGTGAAGACCACAACACATTATGGTTTATTTTATGAGAGTGGTAAAAGCTTGGACATACATGGCTACACAGATGCTGATTGGGCAGGTAGCGCATATGATAGGAGGTCTACTAGTGGATATGCTTTTACACTTAGAAGTGCCGTGGTGAGTTGGAGTAGCAAAAAGCAACCTACAGTTGCTTTATCAAGTACAGAGGCTGAGTACAGGGGTGCAGCCATTGCTACTTGTGAGGCTATATGGTTAAAGAGTCTCTTGGCAGATTTATGTGAGCCTCTTGATGGGAAAGTTGTCATTCATTGTGACAACATGAGCAGTATACAGTTGGCAAAGAATCCAGTGTTTCATGCGAGGACCAAACACATAGAGGTCCATTATCACTTTGTCAGAGAGAAGGTGCTGGATGGTACAGTTGATCTTCACTATGTGAAGACTGATGAGCAGGTGGCAGACATCTTCACGAAGCCACTTAGCAGGGAGAAGTTTGAGTACTTCCGGACTATGTTGGGAGTACATGGGATGAGCTTGAGGGGGAGTGTTGAGAGTCTTGATATCCCAAGCTCATCTACATCTTCATCGGCAGTACATCATGAGCTTGAGAGGGGCTGTTGAGATTCAAGCTCGATGTCAGTGTGAGCCAGCTATGCTATGTGCTGGCAGATTAGGTAGGAACATGTGTGAGACATAAATGACCGCGTGTCCAGTTGGTCATAGTGTGTGGACATTAGCTAGGGTTAGTAGAGTGTGGACACAACTCATTGTGTGTTGTGTGGATTATGTATTAGGGCATTATGCTATGTGTGAGAGTGGACATGGCTTCCCTCTATGGTTAGGGTTTGCAATATACATTAGGGTTTGCTCCTATGTGTGTGTCTCCTCCTCCTCTACCGTTCTTTCAACAGATAGATCCCTTAGAATGGAACCATGTTTTAGCTACCATAGACACTTGTGCATTGCCAAGGCAAACACAGTTCTGTGATCCAGATGGGTATGACATTATTCCCGTAAGAATGCTAAGACCGATCTATGCAGAGGAACCTCAAGAAGCTCCTAGGTATATGAAGCAAACAAATCATTATTGCTAGGAGATATGGTATCTCTAGAGGAAGTATCCCCTCTTGAGTACAGCTCCGCTGATGAAGGAGATGAGGATAGATGCTTAGAATCCTCTGATGGGAAGGATTTTGATGACGATGCCATAGTCCCTGAATCAGTGTTAGAGAAGATAAGATTGTTGTTAAAGGACAGAGAGGTCTTGCTGAGTATTCCTAGTGACAAACCAAAACGTAAGTTTTGCAAGAGTCACCGGAAGTTTCGCAAACAGAAAGTCAAAGAAAAGAGACAACAACAACAAAAAGAAAGAGAAGACGTGGATAAAGAAGACTTTATTCCACCTCCAACCTTTGTAGGGAAGAACGAGTACTTGTACTACCTGGGAGCTGATGATTGCATCAAGGACGAGATGAAATGGAGATACGGCTTTCAATTAGTGCAAAAGCTAAAGGAGAAGGAGAGTGACAACCCAAAGAAGAAGAGGAAACAGAAATAGAAGCTAAAATCTAAGGCTTCAGTGCATTCACTCACAAGACTGAACAAAGCACCATGAGACGAGAGTGGAGCGTAAAGCTCTAGTGCAAGAACGGAAGAGAATGCTAAAAGCAGCATGGTCTTCCATGAGTGACGACTCAGAGGAAAAAGAGGATACCACAAATATCCCCTCAAACTTCAAGAAATTCAACATACAAGATCGAAAAATAGTCTTGCAACAACCTATTCGACAGAAACCTGAGGAACCAGGAGTTTCCTATGATGGCCCTAAGGACGCCAAGAAAATAGATCTGGCAGAACCAAGCAAAGAGCCACGTAACGTGTGGATTGCCACAGACTTAACCCAAGCAGAGGAAGAATTTCTAATCTCTACTCTGAGAGAGTATCGAGACATATTTTCTTGGAGTTACAAAGAGCTTAAAGGGGTAGATCCAAAGATCTGCCAACATACAATTCCCATGTGAGAGGATGCCAGGCCGTCCAAGCAGCGTCCTTACACGTATACTGATAATTTTGCCAAAAAGATCAAAGAAGAGATTGACAAGCTATTAGCTGAATTTATTTATGAGATTGAACATACAGAATGGGTTTCACCGATTATGGTAGTACCTAAGAAGAATGGAAAACTACGAGTATGTGTCAATCTAAAGAAAGTAAATGCTGCTTACTGTTCGGGACCACTATCCGCTTCCACTCACTGATCATGTATTGGAGAGGGTAGCTGGTAAGAAGGCATACAGTTTTCTTGATGGATTTTTGGGCTACAACCAGGTATCTATTGATCCAAAGGATCAACACAAAACCGCATTTGCTATAGAATGGGGAGTGTTTGTATATAGAGTCATGCCTTTTGGTTTGACTAACGCTCCAGGCACCTTTCAGAGGTTGATGAGCCATGCGTTCAAAGAATACCTGCGATTATTTCTTGAAATATTCATGGATGACTTGTGTGTGCATTCCATCGACAGAGAAGAACACATAGAGCATCTCAAAAAAGTCTTTGAGAAATGCAGAGTGTATCGCATATGCCTTAACCCTGATAAATGCAAGTTTATGGTTAGGCGTGGTGCAGTAAGGTTGGAAACCTTAGATGGAGAGTCAATGACTAACTTCATCAATGGTAGCCGCTTGAAGCGCTATGAAGAACCTCTAATAGATGATATGCTGATACGCATACATGCTAGTTAAACACGTAAAAAAGCTCAAGCTTTGTTACAAAGTCAAGCAAAAGAAGAAGCTAAGGCTAGAGTAGCACTAGCAAGAGAGCGCCGCAAGGCAGCTATCATGGCCATCCACTTGAATGATGATGAAGACTTTGTAGATCCCTTTCATATTGATGTAAGGATCCCTACTCAAAGAGCCATCTTTGCTGCATCTGCACTTATAGATTCGGGAGCCGACTGCAATGTTTTGTCTTATGAAGCATGGACATCATTAGGCCAACCTTTTCTCACCAATGCATCATTGAACTTCCAGAGTTTCTCTGGTGATGAAACCCCAGCCCTAGGCAAGTGCTGTATTAATATGTCCATTCAGGATCAATCTATGCACGTGACTTTTTATGTTGCTAACAAGAGCCAAGAAGTGGTGGATGTTGTTCTAGGCAGATCATGGATTAGAACCACCATGCGGTATGGACTGGAACTCATGACAATACACCTTGTTGATAAATTCTACTTACCTTACAGGATCAAGTGCTTCGGCACTCCCATCTTTTCAAAAGGTGGAGACCATCACTACTGTGATAGAGACAACCTCAAAAGATCCAATGATTTGGGTGAATAATGACAATGACAATACTCAAGGATGGCATGTGCCAACATCTCTGTTATATGCACAAGGCTACGAAAGGGGGGAAGCACTTAGAATTCAAATCTGGTTACCTAAAGCAGCTTGCAAGCCAAGACCCAATGCTGCCAAGGAACATCCAAGAATACAAAGCTAAAGAGGAGGTTCATCAGAGCCAACACTTTCACCTCCAACAAGACCCGGTGGATCCCAAAGAAGGTTCTGCAAGCACAAGGCTACTACGAGGGTGCTACTACCTTGTGGCTACCAAAGAAGAATGTAGGGACTACTGTAGCAAAACATAATTATGTTCCTGAATCTACTCAAGAACAAAAGCAGTCAATACCACCTCACTTACAGAAACCAAATCAATACTGGAAACCACGCCTTACCAAGCCTGAAAGAGTCCAGGTGTGGAAACACAAGCTGACGCATCAATCGGACATCATCAGAAGGTCTCGAACAGGAAGGGATACTCCAAACTGACATGGGAAGAAAAAGGCAAGTGGGTAATGTGACGTGAAAAATTGATATCTTTCATTGTCAATTTTGTGCATATTTTGATGGTTTCGCAATGGTAATAAGGTGGAAGCTTGTCCAAGAAGATTGCGGCGCCCCCAATGGAATAACGGTGTGGTGATGCGGCGGCTTGGCGGCTACCCCGATAACAACATTCTATCTTCAAATATAATGGTTTTACTTGATTTAGGGTGCACACATTGTAAATGCCACAAGTATGCTTGATAAATACTTTGGTATGGTAGATAGGCTAGTGATGTGGAAAATAAAAGTGGGCCTTCATGCTCACATGGATTTTAATTGTATTATTAATATGGTATTCACCATAAGGCAACAAGTTGGGGAATGTGGAAGGCATGTGGAGGAGTGTGTGTAGGTGCATAATTGGGAAAGATTCTTCTAGAACGCCTACATGCAAGAGGAGAATTCCGCCATGTGTAAGTGGGATCTCCACCTACATGCCACTTAGGCTTGGCTATTATCTCATCACACTCTCAAAGTCAAAAAGTCTTCAATTTAATAATCAATAGAAGACTTAGCCTAAGAGGACAATTGATGGTGACATCTACCCTTATGTCACTGAATGGTTGAAGATTTTTATGTTATAGTTTGTAACAATGGAAGAGAGGGTGATTCTCCACCAATAAAAGGAGCCCTCCTCTCCCTTTCAAATCAAGGAATGAGCCTCCTCAATTGAGCATTTTGTGTCATTGCCATTCTCTTATCTTTCAAACCCTTATTCAAACACTCTCTTTACATGTGAATGTCTCATTTAGCATTAGCTCCTCATGCTTAACCCAATTTTGGACCTCTTTGATGATTCATGATAAGGGGGATAAGGAGTTATTATCTTGGCGGGCCTGTGACTTCTCAAGGTAGCCCTTGCCTTATTGCCGCCCTCCTTTGGAGGTACCAATGGTTTTAGCGGTAATGAGCATGTGGAAAGACTTCGGGGACCATAGGTAAATCTTCACGATTGTCCGCTGAGCAATGTTAACCCTTACCCTCTAGCTTGAATCATGAAAGAGATGAGAGGCAAGAGGCTATGTGAAAATTGAGGTTTCATGCAAAGAGAGAGAAGTGCAGTTTTGTGGTCCAATACCCAAATTTCAACCGGTAATTACTCATCACTCGGGTATTGTTTTCTAAAATTGATCATATGGCTAGGAAGCTCTTTCTATTCTCTTTCCACTCATGTAACTAATTTCTTAATCCCTTACTTCATTGATGATTAGAATTTTTTCCAAAATTGCTAATTTTATAGCGAATTTTGGCAGTTTTATAGTCTCGTAGTAAAATGCTCATAACTTTTCGCTCGGTTGTCCGTTTTTGAAAGTTTTTATATGGGTGCGAAGCTCTCTTCAAGCTCTACGCATCTATCTAATCATCTCTTGCATAGCCTATATGGATTTAAAACTGCAATTCTCTATGTATCTCTATTTTTTATAGAATTTTGGCAGTTTTATAGACTTGCAGTAAAATGCTCATAACTTTTCGCTCGGTTGCCCGTTTTTGAAAGTTTTTATATAGACGTGAAGCTCTCTTCAAGCTCTACGCATCTATATAATCCTCTCTTGCACAGCCTTTATGGATTTAAAACTGCAATTCTCTGTGTATCTCTGTTTTTATAGCTTTTTGGCCATTCTTTCTTCTTAATCATGATTAATTCCTCCTAATCCCTTATCAAAAGGCAAACCCCATGTGTCTTATCCTCTTGTAAGTGATTGCCATATTCATTTTCTTTAATATGTTCCGTCCAAATCGCCCAATTCGAACGGATGAACCTTACCAATATTCCCCGTATGTTTCCGTTCACATAATCCTGAGTCGGAAGATTTTCTTCCAACAAAGAATCGCCCTTTTGTTTGGAGCTACAAGACTGGCAGAAATTCTTGCTTCTCCGGAGCCTTTTATCTTTCCTTCCATGAATTATGATCTCACCTTCGATGTGTATATCTTTATCCTAATCTAGGGAGAGAAAGGGAGGTGAGGAGGCTGTGAGGTTTCATACAAGTGTGTTTTGATTCTAAGAAGTGACCGAAGTCCAAACCCCAACTTCGTGTCACATCTTTTGGTGGAGGCAGGCGGGCAGGTTTTACTTAGAATTATTCTATTTTAACCTCAAGGTCCCGCATGATTAAAGGAAAGTTGTTTTGAAACAAGTAAATTTCCCTTGTCACTACTCATCTTTTGGTGCAAGATGTTCAACATTCCGGTGTTCGTGGATCGGAACGAGAAGACCCGGGGAGTTATCTCCGAGAGTTTAACCGAGCATTCTGCATTGACGGGTTGGTCTATGAAGGAGAGGGCAGAAATACTTCCAGATTTCTTGGAGGGTATGGCCTTAACTTGGCATGAGGATTTGCCAGAGGAGTCCAAGAATGATCGAGAAAGGTTGACCAAAGCAATGAAGGAGAGATTTGGGACAGTGGAGTCGCCAAATGCTTTACTATTGCAATTGGATCAAATTTTCCAAAAGGATGGAGAGTCAGTTTCTGCCTTTTCAGTGAGGTATGAAGCCTTATTCATCAAATATCAACAAGCTGCTTTACATGTTATTGCTTCTTCTTCTTCACCTTCTATGGAAGATTCAAAGAGTTCTTTAGCAATGGAGCACCTTAAGATGAGCAAGTTTATCAGGGCCTTGGATCCCCGCTTGCATGGAAAAGTTCTTAGCAAAGATCCCACTAGTTTTAAAGAGGCCCTTCGTATTGCTTTGAAGAAGGAGGCCACTCTTCATATTGAGTCCACATTCCAATCTTCTCCAAGTGTGCCAACCCCACCACGAGTAGAGATAGCCTCAACATCTCAGGTACAAGCTCCATCCTTGGATCATAACATTGCACAACTTATGGCAGAATTTGCTGATTTGAAGTTACACTTAGTCAATGCAAGGCCACCTAGGGTTCCACGAGCTAAGGATAAACCTAGGGATAGAAGTAGTGTCACATGCTATGAATGTCAAGAGAAGGGGCACTATCGCACTGAGTGTCCAAAGTTGAGAAAAAGTGAGGATAAAAGTTTAGCACTTTTAGAGGAAACATGCTCAGAAGAAGAAGAGGAAACATTGATGCCATTAATGGCAAAAAGGAGTCGTAAAACTAGGAGTCAGGAAGAAGAACAAGAAGATAAATCTGAACAAGAGGAGAAAAATAAGAAGAAGAAGAAGTCATCTAGGAGAAAAATTGGACAATCTGACTTTCCTCTTGGACAAGGATCTCTTAGTTATGACCTCTTAACAGATGTTAGAGAGAAAACAGCACAAATCACATTTGGGCAGCTTTTGGCACTCTCTCCAAAGCTTAGAAAGGAATGGGGTAAGCTAGCTAGCACAAGGGAATCTAAGAAAAAGAAGAAGAGGGATAATGGGACTCCTATGGTTCAGAAGGTGGATATTGATGTAGGAGATGATGTTCCTGTGATTGATGTCATCATTGAGGGGCAGACAATTTCTAATGCATACATTGATGGAGGTGCATCAATCAATGTCATGAGTGAAAAAACAATGAAAGATGCTGATTTAAAGTTGTCTTCTACCAACTCTCCCTATCGCATCAAACTTGCTGATAATACTAGGGTGAAAACCTTAGGAATTGTCAGGAATTTGGGAGTGGATGTATGTGGTATTTCTGTGCCTACAACTTTCCAGGTCATTCCTACAAAGCCTGATGCTAGGGCTTACCCATTGATATTGGGTAGGCCATGGCTTCGCCAAGTGAAGGCAATCCAAAAGTGGGAGACAGGTGATCTTATTCTACAAGGTGAGAATAAGAAAGTCCACTACAACATCAAGAGTCGTCGCAAGAAAGTGGTAAGAGGTGAACCTTCAACTTCCGAAAGTTCAGAGTCAGAGTCATCCGATGAAGAAGAGACAAGTGGTAGCTCCGAGGATTCCATCTCAGAAGGAGAGGTGGAGGGAGTTGCATTTGGTCTTTCCCTGGGAAGGGATCGAGGGGATGCTGAAGAAAATGGAGCCTTGGAAGGGGAAGCTTCTTCAACCATGTGCAAGAAAGGAGATGCGGACCTCACTAGTCTTCACCAACAGAATGAACTTCTTCTTGATGAGTCCATAGCAGGTACTGAAAGGGAGAATTACTTAAAAATGTTGGATGGATTTCCTAACGTGTTTGCAAACAGCTACTCACAAGTACGCCAAGTTACCTTAGTAGAGCACAAGATTGATCTCAAGCCCCAAAGTAAGCCAGTGGTTCAGCGGCTAAGGCATTTGGGAGTAGTGCAAGCAGAGGTGCTTAAGAAGGAGGTAACAAATTTGCTTGAAGCTGGATTTATTTTTCCAGTAGAGAATTCAGAATGGATTTCCCCAGTTGTAGTCACTCCCAAAAAGGGTGGAAAATGGCGTGTGTGTGTGGACTTTCGCCCTCTGAATGCATGCACAAAGAGGGATTATTATCCTCTACCCTTTCAGGATGAGATTTTGGATCAAGTTGCAGGTCATGAGTTGTATTCAGTGTGTGATGGATACTCTGGATACTTTCAAATCCGAATTTGTGAAGAAGATCAAAGGAAAACCTCATTTATCACCCCTTGGGGAGTGTATGCCTATAGGGTGATGCCATTTGGCTTGACCAATGCACCAGCAACTTTTCAACGCTTCATGAGTCAGGTATTTGCACCTTACTTGGGGAAGTTTATAAGGGTCTTTCTGGATGATTTTTGCATTTATTCAAGCCGCATGGATCACTTGGAAAAGTTGAGGTTGGCCTTGCAAAGTATTGATGATGCAAAAGGGTGTCTTAATCCGGGAAAATGCCGCTTGGCACGGAGGAAGGTGGTTCTCTTGGGACATGTTATCTCAGAAGAAGGCATAGAGATGGATCCTGAGAAGGTGCAGGCAATTGTGGCCCTCCCACCACCTACCAATGTAAGGGAGGTAAGGAGGATTTTGGGTAAAACAAAGTATTACCAACGCTTTGTTGACATGTTCTTTGAGAAGATGTATCCTATAAATCTGTTAACAAAGAAGAATGTTTCTTTCCAATGGGGACCCAATCAAATTCAATCTTTTTGTTTGCTCTAGGAATGCATGAGTCAAAGTCTAATTGTTCAGCCTCCTAGGTGGGAGGAGGACTTTTATGTGAACCCAAGTGTCTCATCACATTCAGTGGGTGCTATTCTCTTGCAAAAGGGAGAGCAAGGGCGTATGCAACCAGTGTATTATGCAAGCCAACAACTCACTGATGCCGAGGAGAGGTGGTTTGTCTCTTGTTTTTGCAGTAAAGAAGTTCAGGTCATACTTGTTACCTCGCCCTTTTTTCTTCCTCACATCTCAACCTTCTTTATAATTCTTGGTCCGTAAACCCAATCCTGCAGGAGGGAAGTTTGCAAAGTGGATTTGCGAGCTTCAAGAATTCTCTTTCACTTTAATTACTGAAAACACCACTAGGACCTCTCTTGCAGATTTGCTTACCAGGAAGGAAGAGGAAGAAGAAACAGGAGCAAAGGAAGAGGTATATGAAGATTTGGAAACGCCACCAACTGCTTTCACTATGCATTTTGATGGAGCCTTTAGCCCTTCTAGGCAATGTGGGGCTGGGGGGATAGTTTTATTTGATCCAGAAGGAAAAGAGGTATGGGCCAAGGGTAGGGAATTTCCAAAGGCTATATCAAATAATGTGGCTGAGTACAATGCATTAATTTGGGGATTAGAAGATTGCATAAAAGATGAAATTAAAGAGGTAGAGGTTAAAGGGGATTCACAATTGGTCATCCGACAAATGAAAGGAGAGTATAAGGCAAGGAGTCCTAATCTCCAAGAATTGTATAAAAGGGCAATGGAGTTGAAAGAAGCTTTTGAGTTTTGTAAATTTGTGCATGTTAACAAGAAGGATAATCAAAAGGCTGATGAATTGGCTACTAAAACCTTGGCTTCTTTCAAAATAGCTACTCTTGCATTAATGGATACAGGTTGGCCTGAGCTCCAAGATGTTCAACACTATTTAGATACAAGATACTTCGCTCCTGGATTGAATCCTCAACAGAAGCAAGGGCTTACCAGGAAAGCTCATCCTTACACAATTCTAGGGGATGTTCTTTACAAGCAAGGTAAGGATAAGATTCTTAGGAGGGTAGTGAGCCTAGAGGAGTCTAAAAAAGGATTATGGAATTATGTCATGAATGTTCAGGTCACTTTGCCTCAGCCAGCACAACTCGGAGGATCCTTAACACAGGGTATTATTGGCCTCGACTCAGCAAAGATGTCCATGAGTGGTGCAGAAGCTGTGAAGTATGCCAGGCATATGGGCATAAGCAATTGGTTCCCGGACCCTTAAACCCTATCCGAGCATATGGTCCATTTGAAAGGTGGGGATTAGATTTTGTGGGTCCACTTCCTTGTTCCTCACATGGGAAGTATTACATATTGGTGGCCACAGATTATGCAACAAGGTGGGCAGAAGCAAAGGCAATGGTCAATAATAAAGCAGTGGCTGTGGCATCCTTTCTCAGGGAATACATATGTGCCCGATTCAAGTGTCCATTGGAAATCCTTACAGATGGGGGGAGGTCTTTCAGGAATGACTTGATTGAAGCTTTGGTGCAGAAATTAAAAATAAAGCATGCTATGTCAACTCCCTATTATCCCCAATGTAATGGTTTAGTAGAAAAACCTAATGGACTGCTTTGTGGATCTTTGTCTAAGCTAGTGGATACTATGAAGAGAAAGTGGGATGTGCATTTGCCAGAGGTCCTGTGGGCATATAGGACAACTCATAAACTCTCTCTTGGTTTCACACCTTTTCAGTTAGTTTATGGAATGGAGGCTATTTTGCCAATAGAATTGGAAATCACAAGCCTTCGCACATCTTTTGCACGCTTGAATAATGAAGAAGAAACACAGGCCCAATGCCTAGCACAACTGGAGATCTTGGATGAGAGGCGACTTCAGGCACTTCAAAATTTGGAGGCTGCACAACAACGGCGCAAGTCAAGGCATGACACTCTCATGAGGAAGAAGAAGAAGCCAGAACTCAAGCAAGGAAGCTTAGTCATGAGGTATGATGGCCATGTGGAGAAACGTCTAGACAAGAAGCTTCTTCGACGCTGGGAAGGCCCCTTCAGGATAAAGCAAAAGTTCAAAAATAACACCTATCTTCTAGAGGATGCAACTGGCCAGGAGGTTCCCGGACGTGCCAATGAGTACCGGTTAAAGATATTCTACCCTTGCGCACCATGGCCAGCAGACCCCCCAGACAAGCCTGGAGGATCTGCTGGGGGGGGAAAGATGTGATGTGAAAAATTGATATCTTTCATTGTCAATTTTGTGCATATTTTGATGGTTTCGCAATGGTAATAAGGTGGAAGCTTGTCCAAGAAGATTGCAGTGCCCACAATGGAATAACGGCGTGGTGATGCGGCGGCTTGGCGGCTACCCCGATAACAACATTCTATCTTCAAATATAATGGTTTTCCTTGATTTAGGGTGCACACATTGTAAATGCCACAAGTATGCTTGATAAATACTTTGGTATGGTAGATAGGCTAGTGATGTGGAAAATAAAAGTGGGCCTTCATGCTCACATGGATTTTAATTGTATTATTAATATGGTATTCACCATAAGGCAACAAGTTGGGGAGTGTGGAAGGCATGTGGAGGAGTGTGTGTAGGTGCATAATTGGGAAAGATTCTTCTAGAACGCCTACATGCAAGAGGAGAATTCCGCCATGTGTAAGTGGGATCTCCACCTACATGCCACTTAGGCTTGGCTATTATCTCATCACACTCTCAAAGTCAAAAAGTCTTCAATTTAATAATCAATAGAAGACTTAGCCTAAGAGGACAATTGATGGTGACATCTACCCTTATGTCACTGAAGGGTTGAAGATTTTTATGTTGTAATTTGAACAATGGAAGAGAGGGTGATTATCCACCTATAAAAGGAGCCCTCCTCTCCCTTTCAAATCAAGGAATGAGCCTCCTCAATTGAGCATTTTGTGTCATTGCCATTCTCTTATCTTTCAAACCCTTATTCAAACACTCTCTTTACATGTGAATGTCTCATTTAGCATTAGCTCCTCATGCTTAACCCAATTTTGGACCTCTTTGATGATTCATGATAAGGGGGATAAGGAGTTATTATCTTGGCGGGCCTGTGACTTCTCAAGGTAGCCCTTGCCTTATTGCCGCCCTCCTTTGGAGGTACCAATGGTTTTAGCGGTAATGAGCATGTGGAAAGACTTCGGGGACCATAGGTAAATCTTCACGATTGTCTGCTGAGCAATGTTAACCCTTACCCTCTAGCTTGAATCATGAAGGAGATGAGAGGCAAGAGGCTATGTGAAAATTGAGGTTTCATGCAAAGAGAGAGAAGTGCAGTTTTGTGGTCCAATACCCAAATTTCAACCGGTAATTCATCACTCGGGTATTGTTTTCTAAAATTGATCATATGGCTAGGAAGCTCTTTCTATGCTCTTTCCACTCATGTAACTAATTTCTTAATCCCTTAATTCATTGATGATTAGAATTTCTCCCAAAGTTGCTAATTTTATAGCGAATTTTGGCAGTTTTATAGTCTGGTAGTAAAATGCTCATAACTTTTCGCTTGGTTGTCCGTTTTTGAAAGTTTTTATATGGGCACGAAGCTCTCTTCAAGCTCTACGCATCTATCTAATCATCTCTTGCATAGCCTATATGGATTTAAAACTGCAATTCTCTGTGTATCTCTATTTTTTATAGAATTTTGGCAGTTTTATAGACTTGCAGTAAAATGCTCATAACTTTTCGCTCGGTTGCCCGTTTTTGAAAGTTTTTATATAGACGCGAAGCTCTCTTCAAGCTCTACGCATCTATATAATCCTCTCTTGCATAGCCTTTATGGATTTAAAACTGTAATTCTCTGTGTATCTCTGTTTTTATAGCTTTTTGGCCATTTTTTCTTCTTAATCATGATTAATTCCTCCTAATCTCTTATCAAAAGGCAAACCCCATGTGTCCTATCCTCTTGTAAGTGATTGCCATATTCATGTTCTTTAATATGTTCCGTCCAAATCGCCCAATTCGAACGGATGAACCTTACCAATATTCCCCGTATGTTTCCGTTCACATAATCCTGAGTCGGAAGATTTTCTTCCAACAAAGAATCGCCCTTTTGTTTGGAGCTGCAAGACTGGCAGAAATTCTTGCTTCTCCGGAGCCTTTCATCTTTCCTTCCATGAATTATGATCTCACCTTCGATGTGTATATCTTTATCCTAATCTAGGGAGAGAAAGGGAGGTGAGGAGGCTGTGAGGTTTCATACAAGTGTGTTTTGATTCTGAGAAGTGACGGAAGTCCAAACCCCAACTTCGTGTCACAGTACCTTTACTCACTTCTATCTCAGAGGCAACACATCAGAAGGAGGATATTGCAACCGAACCAAGTTCAGAGTCTATTTCTCAAAACACAAGCAATGTCAAAGTTTGTCTTACAAAGCTGAAAAACTTTCAATCAGGCTCCTACACAAGTAGACTCCGTGACTATCAAGGAAAGAGAGTTCTTCCTACAACTCTAACTATTTGGAATGTCGTCGGTATTCTACTCTTTCTCTAATCAAATTACATTACCAGCCATAAGTCTATAGGCATAGGTGTTAGAGTTGGGCACTCTGAAGACCCAAGAAAATTTTGAAAGCCCAATGGGATGGCAAGAACACAGCTGGCATATGGTTGCCAAAGCTCAGAAGTGTTCAAACATCTCCATTCACACCTCCTCTTGATTGTCCCAATGCATTTCCTATGCCTATCGCTATAATCTCACCTCCGACTAAACTTCAATCTCTTGCATGTACTCTGAAATGGGTACCAAAAAGAGTCCAACAAAAAGGAACCTGTGCCATACGTCAACACCCCATAAACAATTTGCATAATGTTACATCCAAAAGCAAACTCATTCTTGAAAGAGCTATCATGCTACAAAAGCTAATTTTTGGCAATTCATCTATCGAATCTATTAGCTCTATTTCCGTCATGTCTGTACATACTAGAATTCTTCGTTCAACTTGCATTAAATAAAAAAATCTGAACACTTCCTTATTTGTTGTGTAAAATAACCAAATGGAGACTTGGCTGGACACATGCAGTCCATCTTTGGACCTAGATAGCACTCACCCTGACCATCAAGGAGGCTACAGCATTGCACCTTTTCAGACGCACTCCCGATATTTTTATGCCCCAGTGGGTGAGGATTGTTGTGGAAGACAATTTGTGGAGTTATACTACCAGCAATATCATCCGTTTCCACACTGCCGCGACTGTGCTCGTATGGTATTGGGGAATGCTTCCCATATATGTTGGCAGTGTTGCACATACTTCAGTCGCTATGGCACTGGTATGATGCAGCAGATCATGGGGGTCACACCTCAACGACATAATCTCTGGGCAATTATGATGCCGCAACGTGGACCCAACCAACAAAGACTCCCGAAAGAGGAAAGAGCTCAAACATGGCGCGAGGACACCCTTTGTTAGCTAACCCCTCCCATTTTGCAGGTTCTTCTTTCCCATGAATCTACATGTCAGTGAGTGAGTCTTTAGAACTGTTTCAAAACCATAGGTGCCTCTTTAGCCTTCCTACTGTGCCCATACCATATGTTAGTGAAGATGCACTTCTTCCCTTGACATCTTCTCCATGGGCAGGATTACGTTGTGGGTTATCTTTACATCCTGAAGCTATTGATGTCCACCCACCTGAGAATGCAGACATACATCCACCCCCAATGCAAGACTAGCACTTGTACTCTCTTAATAAGAACTAGAAGCCAGGGCACTTTTTCCCATTGGGTTTTTCCTCTCGGCCAAATCCGGTGTTTAGCACCAATGTTTCTTATTTTTTGTCTTTTTAATTTTCTTTCTCTTTAGTTTGTTTTGTCGGAATAAAACAGATACAAGCACCAAACTACATCTTCCGCTTCAGTACCGCAACTGACAGTCATACAATCAAGTGCAAACAATTCTTTACCAACCAGCGCTTTAACAGAAACAGGTGAACTTATGCCAATCTCTAATATTTTCTGTATTTTTCTTGTTGCTTGATTGTTTATAAACTTCACTTTACTAAGCATGGCAATATGCATCTCCTTTGGTCTAGAGTAAGGATAGCATTCTAGTGGCTTTAGACTTGATAGTGTAAGTTTGACCGTAATTGTTTTTACCCGTTTAAGCAATACAAGTTAATTAGTGTTTTGTGCTAAAGGTAGAGTTCCAGACCTAAGACAAAGAGACTAAATTAATCATAGGACCGTCAGTGGATATCTTGCCCTTACTAGGACATTGCTTAGGGACAATCTAATAAACATTCCATAACAAAAATTGGCATGACAAAAATCAAAGAAAAGTGTATATGTTTGTGGCCTATTGCCTTGTTATTCATGGTAGGCGAGGGAGGTCTATACCTTTCCCAGACCAATGCCTTGTGTAGCAAGGAATAGCCATACCGCAGGTGCGCAAACATACTCTTGAAGAGAGCCTTGTCCCAAAAAAAAAGAGGACAAAAAGGCACCAAGAGGAATGCTTGTCTAATCCAGGATGGTCGCCGTTGTGCTTAAAATATTAAACCAAAACACTAAGCAATATCAAGAGTCTGCTACTACATAATTATGTTAGATTTATTAGTGTTGAACCAACATCTTTGACTTAGCATAGGCTCAGTATACTACTTGATAGTCCCTCGATGAATTGTTGTCTTTTTCCCTCTACGAAAAAAACAATACATTTGGCATAAAACATTCTTTACTTTAGTTAGCTGCAGGTAGTAATTATTAAGGCTTGTACTAACCTATTCAATCTCTCTCCTTCAATCTCTACACTACTTCAATGTTTCCTTCCTCTAGCTGATTGGATGTTTATTGCCATGTCTTATTCAGTAAAATTGCTTGTTTTGTTATTGTCTGTCAGTACTTTTGCCTTCAAAAAAAAAAAGAACACACAAACCACCTATCATTTTGCTTACAGGTACATCCTGGAGATTCTACTCTTCCTTGGCATCTACGTGCTCAAGGACGTGCGTAAAATAGGAAGGGGGGAATGTTGCGTGACGAGTGGTGATCAATGCAAGGATGCAACACAAAGATGGAAGCAGGAAAACAAGAGACTTGACATTCTTATTTAGGGCACTTGTAGAGAGTTCCAAGTTGTAGGTGACAAGAGTTCCAAGTTGTAGGTGAGTGTGGGAGTGGGCTTGAGAATAATCCCACATGGGAAGTTTTGGGAGTTTTAGGAGTTTTAGTATAAATAGTGGCTCATTTGAGAGCTCACATTTTCAACTCTTCATCTTATGTGAAATATGCACCTCCTTTAAAGAACTCCTCTTCCTTACATATGTGTCATAGTTTTTTTACTAATAAACCTTGTACATTTTCAACTCTAAATCTTATGAGAAATATGCACCTCCTTTAAAGAACTCCCCTTCCTTACATATGTGTTTATTTACTAATAAACCTTGTACATTTTCAACTCTTCATCTTATGTGAAATATGCACCTCCTTTAAAGAACTCCTCTTCCTTACATATGTGTCATAGTTTTTTTACTAATAAACCTTGTACATTTTCAACTCTTCATCTTATGTGAAATATGCACCTCCTTTAAAGAACTCCCCTTCCTTACATATGTGTTTATTTACTAATAAACCTTGTACATTTTCAACTCTTCATCTTATGTGAGCATTTACTCATTTTTGGGTATCTTCTTTTACAAATTGGATTTATCTCCTCCCTACACATGGATTGATGCTATTGGCCCATAGGAACCTTAATTGGACCATAATCTAAAAATTTCTGAAATTCTAGACTCTTAGACTAAGGTTCTTTATACTTATTTCCAATTAATTCCAATTGCACATTGAAAAATTCTTTTTTGAATTTCTATTTCAGGGGAACTTATTTTAATAAGATGAGTTAATTTTCTATCCAAAAATATTCATAATCTGAATATTCTCTCTCTAGCATATTTTTCTCTCTCTAGGCTAAAACAGTTAGAACAAGGCCTTTATATTTCTGAAGAGGGATTGATTACAGGGGAAGATACTAGACATCAAAAAGGGGTTGGGGGAGGAATCTTACATTCTACCCCACTTAAAAAATGCGAGATGTCCTCATCTCGCAAACTGGGATAATTTTACAAGATGCACGAATATGAGATTTAGAGAAAAATTTTAATCAAGATTAACCACCAAGAAAAGTCTTAAAGAGAGCAAGATTCAAAATAAGAACAAGATTTAAACCTTATTCATTCACGGAACTTATACAGTAAAGATAGAAGAACTCTTTACACTTCCATAAGCCCGTCCATCATATGGTCACAAAAGCAGTCCTCACAAGCTGCACAAGTATAGGGTAACTCATCTATGGGAATGATTCTACTGGTTATTGCCGCACCTATCTCAGTGGTATGAGGTGATCTAACAAAAGGACCTCTGAGAGGCAAGCCAAAAACGGGATAAAGGCATATCTTCTCATGAGGAAGAAAACACGCCAGTAAGAAGACCCGCTCAGAAAACCCAAGATGCCTTGATCTCATGACGCAGTAGTATCGGGGACCCAAACCCAAAGCTTCAATAACCATGGCCAAGCGGACATTGTTACGAAAGTGCTGCTGACCCCAGGGTGTTACCCTAGTTATGTTTTGATAGGTCCGCCATTTGGTCTGCGCTACAGAAGTTCCTAGGTGAGGAAAAAGTGAGCGCTCATACTGTTCTATAAAGTCTTTCTTCACAGACTCTCTTGCGTCTTGAAGGTGAGAAATCATCAGGGATAAAACTAATTCCTGTTTCCAAGCCATGAAGGAGATTAAGAAAGAAAGGAGATTGATGGGAGTAAGATTACTGTGAGCGGCAAGTAAAAATTACGACTTATATAAAGGAAGGAGCTAGCGTAACCTAGAAGCCAACGGTAACTTGCCACTGAAGTTTTACCGTCTTTCCATGATTTGAGCTTGACACATTTTTCTATAGAAGGCATTAAGAATTTTGAGATGAGGGAATAAAAGAAACTTGTAGGCTAAGTCACCTACTTTCATTGAATTCAGATATAAGGGTCACAATATCTGGGGGATAACTTCTTATACTCCCCAAGAGATAAAGAACTTCTTTTGGGCCGTACTCGAATGAAAACCAAAACCTTGGTATCCAAAACACCGATTCTCACTTCTGGACTCATTGTTCTAAAGCCTTAAAACAGGTGGGACTCCTGAGAAGTATTCTAGGGAAAGGGTCTTCCTTTTTTAAACAGAAACTTTCTTTTATTTTAGAGAGGGAATAATTATAAGATCAGAAAGGAAGATTCTTACCCCTGTATGCTTCGAAGGTTGGGGAGGAATCTTACATTCTACCCCACTTAAAAAGTGCGAGATGTCCTCATCTCGCAAGGTAGAGGACAGCTCTTTTTCTTAAGATCCAATTTTATTCTGGGGTTCCTTATATTCTAGTCAACCCAACAGAATACTGGGATAAATATCCCTTATATAGAACTCATCATTAAATAACAATTCATTCAGATTATATCATTCATATCTTTAACATGATAATGGTCCATTAGACCGAAAAGTTTCCTTCGGAACATTCCTCCACGGAAATTTCAGTCAAGTAAGTTCTCAATTTGACATCCCTTAACTCGATCTACCGGTCAAGTATTAACAGTAGCAATCTGACAGCACAACCCACTAATCTCATAGTGATTTGCTGAATTCGTTATTATCTTTCTAGTTATGAATTTCATCACAGGGACGCGTCCCATTCCCCCTCATTGTGGTTTCATTATATTTTAACTAATTTTTAAAATCAACATTTTTCAATCAGCATTTTCAATCAGAATCCAAATCAATTCATCAATTCTCAAACAGAATTAAAAATCATATCAATCACATTCAAAATCATCATCTGGATAGCATTAACACTTATAATTTCAAGTCTTAGATTTACTCGTATATACTGTCAATAAAGAGCTGCAGTATACTCTCGGTATATATGGGTAGTCACGGCCCTTGGAATTATAAGGTAAATACTATCATGTCTAGGCCTCAAGCACGTCAGGGATTCTATATAATTGCGGCACTTCCATCTGAAGACTCAATTACCAAATTACGAATTTCAGTTTGAATATCAAATTGTATGAATTATCTCACACAATTATAATCTTTTTGTGTCTCTTGATAAATTTTTGATATATTTGTCTTCTCAGTTGATCTTTATTAACCAAATGCTCTGATACCAACTGTAAGATCCCTGTTCCCACCGAGCAACGGATTCAGGGTACTGGCAGCGGAAGTAGCGCTTCTCGCGCGGGACAGGGGTCCCACACTCGGGGCCTCGCCCACGGATATCCGGATAAGAGACTAATCCGTCGGTTGTTCCAAAACCGAACCCGGAAAAACTTCCTCTACCGGAAAGCACGGGCGATTCCACCAGGATAACTTTTTACTCTAACGTAGTCAAGATCATTTCTGATCGAGATGATCCGATTACATCTATAAGATACTTAGTCAGTTCAAGGAAGAAACTTGCACTTGGATCATTGGGATCAACGCTTTTTTTTCCATTCAAGAGGCACAGCCGTTGATTCCTATCCATAGAACAGTTTCTGTCCGAGATTTTTTTTTTTTCTATCGTAAAAACAAAAGTTTGAGTCTCGATTTACGGATCCATCAGTCCAGCCTAACCCCATCCAATCCCATGGGTTAGCCAACCGCCCAACCACTGTAGTGATGGGATCCAATTAAAAATTTGGTTAGGTTTTGTCCCGGGTACCAAGGAAAAGAGTTCCAAGGTCCCCTAGCCGGATGTTCATGCAAAATAAAACTAGTCACACCACTCACACACCCAATATGAAATTGCCTTTTTCAACCAGATTCAACCAGTTTAAAACAATCCTTTAATAAAACCATAGTATCATTGATCACCATCTTCCAATTTATCCAATTGATTCTTAATTTCCCATCATTCCTTCATCAGAGTATCTATGGCATCATTGGCAACTAGAACGCTCAGGAGCCGTTTCGATAGTTCCTAGCCCATAATACTTGGCAATATAATCACTTAACATGATGGACTCTCGTTGAAGATCAGCAAGATCAACCAACAGATCCATATAAGGAGCCATGGACTCATCCATTGAAGACCAGCAAGGTCAATCAACCAGATCCATGCTCGATTTCAGAAAACAACTCCAACTCTGTTCCAATATCTTCCTCGACGCACGCGTGGGTATCCTAGGCGACCCAGAGCCCGAGCACCGTATGGTCAGCACCCTCTAGGATCCTTCGCAGGTAACCTAGCGCTTCACGCATAGGCCGCTTCCTTGGCCCCTCATCCACCGTACCGGAAGCTCACCATTTTAATCGCACCGAGGCTGGTCAAGACCTCGGCCGACCTTGCTACGCGAGACGTCCTTCATTGACTCCCCGTCAGCAGTTGCAACTTTCTCATCACGACCTTATTCACAAGACGGTCAAAATGCTCCCCCCAGCATTCTTGACATAAAACAATCATTTACAGACAGCATTTACAAACAGCATTTACAAACAGTTTACAATACAATTTCTATTTTAACTTTCATTTTTCCACATTATCCCTCCTCAATCTACATTACTTATTCCATATTCCATTTATATGTATACTCATCCCATCACATCATTTCCATCTCATCACTTCAGATTCCCTCACATCACAATCATATATTCACATCCATACATCCACAACTATATGCATACATTTACATCTACATGCATACATCTACATCCCTATGCATACATCCACATCCACATTCACATTCACCTCCATACATCTACATCTACATGCATACATCCACTCCACATTCACATCCACATCTATACATCTTCATCTACATGCATACATCCACCTCTACATCCACATCTACGTCTATACACCTACATCTACATGCATACATCCCCATCCACATCCACATCTACATCTATACATCTACATCTACATGTATACATATACATCTCCATTCACAACTACATCTACATGCATACATCCATATCTCCATTCCCATCTACATCTATACATCTACATCTACATGCATCCATCCACCTCCACATCCACATCTACATCTATACATCTACATCTACATGTATACATCCACATCTCCATTCACATCTACATCTATACCTCTACATCTACGTGCATCCATCCACATCTCCATTTACATCCTCATCTACACATCTATTTCTACATGCATACATCCACGTCCCATGCATACATCCACCTCCACATTCACACTCACATCCATACATCTACATCTACATGCAACATCCACATCTCCATGCATAATAAAATTCTTTTAATTAATCTAGGATGATAGTTCCTAGAATATGGTAGGAATTCCTCTTTTTATACTTTGAATGAATTTATTTTATGCGTAATTTCTATAAAAATTTTGCCATAGCTCCACTACTATGACTGATAAATCTCAATTTTTTTCTAAGGGATAAAGCTCATTATTAAAGAAATAATTAGAATGGTCTCTAATTGGATCATCAATCCATAATGGTCTCTAATTGGATCATTAAGAAAACAATTAGAATGGTCTCTAATTGGGTCATCAATCCATAATGGATTGAATCATCAATGTGCATAAACTAAAAGCATAGCAAAAAGCCATTAATTTGGCCTCAAGCATAGCTTAATCTTGGATTAAGGAAAGGCTTTATGAAAAGCTTCATTTGGATTGAGAATGGTTCATGAGTATGACCATTTCTTGAGTGAGAGAGAGAAATTACATAAAAACCATTAGAATTTAAACATAAATGGAAATTAACTTCTATAGCATTTATTAAATTATGTAACTCTTCACTACTATTCACCAATTAACTTCAATAGCATTTAAAAAACCATACCAATTAAACTTCTCAAGCTTGAGAGGGGTTGAGAAGAGAGAATCATTGAGAAATTATAGAAAGATCAAAATTCAATATACTTACCTTATAATTTGCTTGATTCTTTATTCACGGTAAAGGCCCCCAACCAATCAATTGGTTTAGTATGTTGATGGAGCCACCAATGGGGATTGAAGAAAGAGAGAAGTATCAAAAACTAGTGAATTATTAAAGAATTCACAACTCTTGGCTTAGGTAGAGTAGAGTAACAATGCATAAGACACTCTATATTTTGGCTTAGGTGGAGTAGAGTAACAAGCATAAGACTCTATCTAATTTGGCTTAGGTGGAGTAGAGTAACAAAGCATAAGGCTCTATCTAATTTGGCTTAGGTGGAGTAGAGTAACAAAGCATAAGACTCTATCTAATTTGGCTTAGGTGGAGTAGAGTAACAAAGCATAAGACACTATATATTTTGGCTTAGGTGGAGTAGAGTGACAAAGTATAAGACACTATATATTTGGGCTTAGGTGGAGTAGAGTGACAAAGTATAAGACACTATCTTTTTTTTCAACAAGGGGAGGCTTCTATTTATAGGAAAATTTGAGCTCCTAACCAAACAAACTGATTCTAGAATTTTCCAAGTCAGTTTGGTTGAATTTGGACTAGATTTGGACCTAGTTTGGTTACTTTTTGATTCGGTTTGGTTCCATTTTGATTTGGTTTGGTTCAAGAGAGATGAGAGATAAAAATATCACATTATTTTTTAGTTTAAAACTCATTCAAGCATGTGAAATATGCACCTCCTTTAAAGAATTCCCCTTCCTTACATATGTGTCAAAATTTTATTGCTCATAGTTTTTTACTAATAAACCTTGTACATTTTCAACTCTTCATCTTATGTGAAATATGCACCTCCTTTAAAGAACTCCTCTTCCTTACATATGTGTCATAGTTTTTTTACTAATAAACCTTGTACATTTTCAACTCTTCATCTTATGTGAAATATGCACCTCCTTTAAAGAACTCCCCTTCCTTACATATGTGTTTATTTACTAATAAACCTTGTACATTTTCAACTCTTCATCTTATGTGAAATATGCACCTCCTTTAAAGAACTCCTCTTCCTTACATATGTGTCATAGTTTTTTTACTAATAAACCTTGTACATTTTCAACTCTTCATCTTATGTGAAATATGCACCTCCTTTAAAGAACTCCCCTTCCTTACATATGTGTTTATTTACTAATAAACCTTGTACATTTTCAACTCTTCATCTTATGTGAGCATTTACTCATTTTTGGGTATCTTCTTTTACAAATTGGATTTATCTCCTCCCTACACATGGATTGATGCTATTGGCCCATAGGAACCTTAATTGGACCATAATCTAAAAATTTCTGAAATTCTAGACCCTTAGACTAAGGTTCTTTATACTTATTTCCAATTAATTCCAATTGCACATTGAAAAATTCTTTTTTGAATTTCTATTTCAGGGGAACTTATTTTAATAAGATGAGTTAATTTTCTATCAAAAAATATTCATAATCTGAATATTCTCTCTCTAGCATATTTTTCTCTCTCTAGGCTAAAACAGTTAGAACAAGGCCTTTATATTTCTGAAGAGGGATTGATTACAGGGGAAGATACTAGACATAAAAAAGGGGTTGGGGGAGGAATCTTACATATAATTATCAATTTTTGAAAACCCCTTTTTCTGTTTTTGGAAAAACCAGAAAAACCAAAAAAACCAGTAGAAAATTTGCTCTAATTCCTTCAATATTTCACCAAATTGAGCAACCAGGAATTCATTGGCTTAGCAATAGTGTCCATCAACTCCATGTAAGAGAAATTTGTCCAATTGTAAAACACCAAAGATTAATTGCTCAATTAAAATGCTCTGTTTCTCTCCAACCAGTGGACAGCCTGTTTTAATCAACTCATTCCCAGCTCAATTAAGCATCATTGACCAAACTTTAGCTTTTTGTGCTGACGGATCCGCAGGCTTCAACAAGCAATCCTTTGGTAGATGGTCAATGCTACACCCTTGGCAAAACCTCTCTATAGGTGGAAACGTAGATGTTGTGCCTATGTTAGCTAAGAGGGGTCGTTTCTTGTTTGGACATTCTCTTGCCCAATGTGGCCCACCACATTCGTAGCATGGTCCTGTTTGTTGCGTGGGGTATAGTCTCTTTGTAGTATATGGTCCTGGATAACCTTGAGTCTTGGTTGGCTGAGATCCTATAAGCATCAAAGAGCTTGGGTCTCCATTAAAGTCATGAACTAGGCTTGGTCCGGTTGGGTTCTCAAAGTAGGGTTCGACAAGAGGATGCTCCACTTCGATGTAGTATGGTTGAGAGCTAACCATCTCCATACCTAATTCAAGATTCTCATATTCCACATATCTAAAGGAAGCTGTGCTAGGTGGAGGAGGTTGAGCTCCTAGCACCGGCCGTGCTTACTCCTGAGCAACTAAGGTTCTCTCATGGTTCACAACTTGCTGTCTAGGTGCAGAGTTAGCTACTTGTTCCCTTTGTATCCTTGCAATGTGATTGCAGTCTGAAGTCACATGTGTGTAGTTCCATTTACAAAGCTGGCACCACTTCTTTGCTGGTTGATTGCCAACCAATGGTGAAAAGGTTGGGCACTGCTCGGTTTTATGGCTACCTCCACATCCTCCATAGACGTAGGGGCCTGTAGGTACAGTATGCATGTATGATGGTTGGGGTCGGTAGGAAGGTCTATAGTATTGCCCCATACTATCTCGGCAATCTGATCTGTATTAACTAATGGCACACTAGAGTCAGAGCCCTTCCCAGAGCTACGTTTATCATCTGGATGACTATCTTGGTTTCCCATGCCAGTCATGTCAAAGTTGTCATCGTAATCCATGGCATCCATGCAACACTCATTGAAGATGACATGCTTCTTTGCATACAAGTGAGCGTGAAGCGTCTTGTTTCGTAAGCCTTCCAGGAAGATAGAAATTAATCTTCCTTGGCTTGGCTTCTCATCATCAGGGCATCGATTGATGTACTGCTTTAGCCTATTTACGCAATCTCGCACAGATTCTTGATCTTTTTGCTTAAAGGCGTAAATTTGTGCTACCGTGTTGTGCTTAGTTCCCATTTTTGAAAACGCAGCTATAAAGCTCTTTTCCAGCCCACCATCGAAAGATCGCTTTGCCTCTAGCTCTAAGTCTGAAACCACGATAAAGACTTACTCTCTAGCATCAAGCCAAATCCTTCAATTTGCGTATGCGTATCCGTGACTTGCTCCGCATGTATAGCTTGCTTAAAAGCTGCTATATGGTCATATGGGTCACCGGATCCGTCATACTTCTTGACAAGCTTTTGCAGCGCAGATGGTCTCACTTTTCTAGAATACTCATCGTCATGTCTCCTATATGAGTCTCGGCCTCTAACTCTACTCTCTTCAAATGTAAGCTCTCTTGAAGGTACATATCCACTTGCTCGTGGTCTTTCTTCTCCCCTAGATTCTCTAATAGCCCCGGGTCTCCTCGTAGGATCAATCATTGGAAAGACTGGTCCTTTAGCAGTTGTTCGCATGGAAGGTGCTAGTCGAGCCACACTTGGGGTTCTATCCCATGGTGGTGCTAGTGTTTCTCCTCGAAAGGCAGATTCATCTGGACGTGCCGTGTCTAAGGTAGACACCTCAGTGAAAAGGGGCCTTCCTTTCCATGTCATTTCCCTAACCTCTGGCCATTCAAGGGTTCTAAAGTCGTTCCCCCATCTATCATGAATACGCTTAGTGAAACCTTCTAGATGCTCTACAGTTATTGTATGCGTGACTGGAAGCTCTAAGCTCGGATGCTTAGTGGTTGCATAGTAGGTTTCTACCACATCCCTATACACCTCTTTAATTGGGTCGTCTTGATAGATTTTAACTACTGGAATTTCTTTTACTATGTCCCATGGGTTTTTCTTGGTCTCTTTTTCTTTTCCCATTCTTTCTCTATCCTCCCAATTCCTGTCGGAAAACAATTCTTCAAGTAAAGAAATGGGCGTACCAGGTCTGCGCGATGTCCTGGCACATTTGGGTCCGATGGAACCTCCTTCTTCTGCTTTGCTTGAGTGCTAGGTTGAAGTACACCCAAAGCATCCACTTGTTCAGGATTTTTGGTGACCTTGTAGCGTACTCCATTTCTACCCATGTACATATCATCTTGGTAGTTTACCCATGGTGCTGGTTCAAATGCAGAATGAATGTCTGCAATTTTAACAACGAATTGGCTCATTGGATCTTTGTAGATCTCACCGCCATGCACATTTGTATACAAGAAATGGAGTCTCATGTTGTCAAAATCAACTCCCCATCTGGGATTTCAAATGGATTAACAGAATCTGCCATAGCAATGGGTGTGGATGGTCTATTCATGCCAAATGACTCGTTTATATCCATTGAAATATCACTCTCGGTTCTTGAGAGGCTCTCTGTTTGAGACTCCGAAGATGTCTCGAGAATGCTCTCCAAGTTGCCAACAACCAATTGAGTGCTGCTCCCTTGAGTGGTTACCCTAGATGGTGCACTAGTGTTACGTCCCCTAGTATTGTTCCCGAGCGTAGATGCATACGCTATTTTTAGCACGTTGCAGTGTCTAGTTTTTTATTTTTTTTATTTTTTTAAATTTATAGATATATATATATATATTTTATTTTTTTTATAAACCCTACCTAACCACTAATAAATGCAACTAACATGAATATGTGTGTAAATACATATTTTATTTTATTTTATTTTATTTTTTATTTTTTTACTAATTACACAAAAATACAAATTATGCTAAAAATACTAATTATGTAGATTACACTAATTATGCAAAAAATTACAAAAATTTTAAAAAAACTAGAATATGCAGAAAATGTGGACTCCAAAGAAAACACATAATTTACAGATTTTTTTTAAAATTACTATTATTTTATTATTATTTTAAAAAAATGCAAAAAACCTGAAAAATTACCTAGTATGCAGAAATTATAGATTTTAAAAAAATTAAAGACTAACAAAAACAAAAAAACAAAAAAATAAAATAAAGCACTAACCTTTTTGCGCGCCTCTCCTCCTCTGCTGCCTGCAGCCACGTCCGCTCTCCTCCTCTCTGCGCCTTATCCAGTCGCCTCCTCTGTTGCAGCCACGTATCTTTTCTGTGCCTTATCCGGTCGCCTCCTCTGCTGTAGCCACGTATCTCAGAAGCTGCAGCCGCCTCCTCACCTTCGCCTTCTTTGCTGCTGCAGCTGCCTCCTCACCTTCACCTCCTCTCTGCTGCGGTCGCCTCCTCTATTGACGCCAATGGCCTCTCCTCCTCTCTGCTATGGGTGAGGCAGAGAGGGCCTCTTATACAGGTCTCTCCTCCTCTCTTGCAGGGCTGCCTTTGCCTCCTCGCGGCAACCAGCTAAAGCACCTTCGCCTTCTCTTCCTCCTCCTCTACTACGGCCCTTCAGCAGAGCGGCCAGCAGCAGCTGAAGCAGCTTCGCCCGCAAGGTGGGATTCAGAGGTTATCCACTGAATGTTTAGAATGTTTAGAATGTAATGGCTACCAAAGATCCTCAACCAACCATAGGTTCTCCTCCCCGGCAGCGGCACCAATGGAAAGACGATCGTCTCCCTACGTATGCAATATGGGCAAGTAGACTACGCGCTAGGGGATTCAACCCGGTTAGGTGCATGGAAGCTTATTCCTTTCGGGAGAGAATGCTATGAACACCACTACCTTGACAGACTTTACACACACAGGCTCAATCTTGCCATAGCTCATTCACTCATTCTTGCATCCAATACAAGAAGAAAGCTAAGCTAATGCACACACAAAGCTCACTCATAAGCACACAAGCTCAAAGCACACTTCATTCTCAAGCACTTACGTCCCTAGCATGCACACAAACCTTGAAGCTTAATGGAACTTGAAATAAACATGCATTCTCATTCACTACTCAAACAATGCCTTGCCCATGGATAAGCTACAAGCTATGGAGAAGCTTAAGCTTGAATCCACTACCACACACAAAGCCTAATATAGAGAATCCACAAGCATCAACAAAGAAGCATGCACACTAGAGAATAGAGATGAGAAGAGAGAGAAAAACATCATCTCATTGCATTCAATTAGAAGAGCATTGCTCATACAATAATGTAGATAGGGAGAGAGAAGAGCTTGCACCTCTATGAACAAGAGGGAGAGCTAGTCTCAAGAGAGCTCAAGCATAAGTTTAGCCCAATGTGTATGTGAGCTCTCAAATGAGCCACTGTTTAAACTAAAACTCCTAAAACTCCCAAAACTTCCCATGTGGGATTATTCTCAAGCCCACTCCCACACTCACCTACAACTTGGAGCTCTTGTCACCTACAACTTGGAACTCTAGCCACCTACAACTTGGAACTCTCTACAAGAGCCCTAATTAAGAATGTCAAGTCTCTTATTTTCCTGCTTTCATCTTTGTGTTGCATTCTTCCATTGATCACCACTCGTCAGGCAACATTTCGTCACGCAACAGTCTCATCTGAAAGTTTTTGGATGCATTGCATATGTGCATGTGCCAGATGAGTTGAGAACTAAGCTAGATCCAAAAGCTGAAAAATGTGTGTTTATTGGATACTCCCTTGAGCAAAAGGGATACAGGTGTTATAACCCTGCTACACATGAGTTAAGGGTAAGCAGGGATGTTGTTTTTTATGAGATGAGCAGCTGGTATGTTGCTGAAAAAGAAGCTGTTGGGGCTGATGTGAGTGGTAGTGTGGTTGCATAGAATGCAGGTCAGCAATCACAGTCTTTGAGTGGACCAGGAGAGTCCTCATCTAGTGGGTCTGTCGATAGACCATGGAGTGGCAGGCTGCGTCATAATACCAGCCCTGCAAATGTGACTACTACATCACGTAAAGGAAAAGAGAAATTGGTTGAGCCCCTTGGTATGCCTGACATTTCTGCAGGGCATTCTCATGTTGATGGAGAGTCTAGTGGCTCAGATATGAGCCTTGATGAGGAGCTTGGGATCCCAGCTATGAGAACACCTGGTGTAAAGAAGGCTATAAAAGCCATGAATGAAAAGCCACAAAGATCTGGGAGAGTGAAAAACCTTGTGCAGAGGTTTACCTATGATGGTTATGTGGCACATCACTATGCATATATGGCAAAGGTTGTGCAGGTTGTAGAGCCCACATGCATTGATAAGGCTGTTGGAAATGTGTGTTGGGAGAAAGCTATGGATGAGGAGATGGATGCACTATATGGAAATGCAACTTGGGATTTAGTGCAATTGCCTAAAGGCAAGAAAGCCATTGGATGCAAGTGGGTGTACAAAGTAAAACATAACAGTGATGGAAGCATAAATAGGTATAAGGCTAGATTGGTAGCCAAAGGGTATGCGCAAAAATATGGCATTGATTATGAGGAAACTTTCAGCCCAGTTGCCAAGATGGCAATAGTGAGAGTTGTGATAGTAGTGGCTACGTCAAAGCAATGGTGTTTACATCAGATGGATGTAAAGAATGCATTCTTGCATGGGAATTTGCAAGAAGAGGTGTATATGTTGTAGCCACCTGGCTATGAGGATGTGGGTCACCCCGAGCATGTTTACAGGTTGAAGAAAGCCTTGTATGGCTTAAAACAAGCACCAAGAGCATTGTCTGACAAGATTTCTGAATATCTTGTCACTATTGGCTTTCATGTAGACAATGCAGATTTCTCGCTGTATGTGAGACATGGTGATAGAGGGGTTGTGCTTGTTGTCATCTATGTAGATGACTTGATCATTACGGGGGACCATGATGCAGAGATCTTTGATGTAAAGATCTTGCTTAGATAGAAGTTAGAGATGAAGGACCTGGGGGAGCTCAGATATTTCTTGGGCATTGAGGTGATTAGGTCACATGGTATTGGATTATTGCAGAGACAGTATGGCTTGGACATGTTGTCCAAGTATGGTATGACAGGCTGTAAGCCTATTTCCGTGCCATTGGATCAGAATGGCAAGTTGAGTGCAGATTCAGGAGAGATCTTGGAGGATCCTACTATGTATAGGTGCATAGTAGGAAGCTTGATCTACATGACGATCACTAGACCAGATTTGAGCTATGCTGTTGGGTTGGTGAGTCAGTTTATGCAGGTTCCACGGAAACCGCATTTGGATGCATTGAGACGCATACTGAGGTATGTGAGGTCTACTTTGCATTGTGGACTATTTTATGAGACTGGGATAGAGATATGTGTATATGGGTACACATATGCTGATTGGGCTGGTAGTATCTCAGATAGAAGATCTACTAGTGGCTTCATGTTTTCTTTGGGGAGTGCTGCTGTGACTTGGAGCAGCAAGAAGCAGCCTACGGTTGCTCTATCGAGTACAGAGGCCGAGTACAGAGGAGCTGCTGTGGCAGCATGTGAGGTAGCTTGGTTGAGAAAACTACTTGCTGATTTGGGTCTATCAGTTGGATAGACAAGTTGTCATTTTCTGTGACAACATTAGCAGTATACAATTGGCCAGGAACCCAAGTTTTCATGCTCGCATGAAGCATATAGAGGTCCACTACCATTTTGTCAGAAAGAAGGTCTTGGTAGGAGACCTTGACCTTGTTTATGTCAGCACATAGGATCAGGTAGCTGACATCTTCACCAAAGCATTGGGTACAGAGAAGCTCCGCAGATTCAGAGCTTCACTTGGTGTACATGAGATGGAGTTGAGCTCGAGGGGGAGTGTTGAGATATCGAGCTCGTCTCTAGTGAGGCGGTGGACACTGATGACCTGCCTGGGAGATAAGCCCCACACTTACACCATTGGCATGGTTGGTGAGATCTTGGGTGATATGCGGCCAGTGGGATGATAGGCTGTGTGACAGCCATTCTAGAGACTGGCATAGTTATAGCGCCAGCTCATCTAGTTGGGTTCACACTATAGAGGACCCTCGCATGTATTGGTTGATGAGTACCTTTCATATTATGTGTACTCTTATCTTTGCATACGGTGTGTTGAGTGTTGAGTGAAGAAGAAGAAGACTTTCAGCCTCTCACCTTGTGTGTTCTCTATTAGGGTTTTGTGAGTGTATGTGTGCTTGCAAGAGCTCAAGCTCTCTTCCCCCCTGCATCTTTTCACATGTTACCCTGGTCATTGACTAGAGGTTCTCTATCAAGCTCTGAGAAAAAGTCTGCAATCTTAACGAGATACCGTTGTTGTGGATCCATAAAGATCTCAGCTCCTTGAGCATTCGTGTAGACATATTGAAGTCTCACATTGAGTGGTAACCCCATGATGTCGGCTTCAAATGGATTAAAAGATCTTGTGGGTGTCCTATTTGGGGCTAAGGGATGACTATTTGACAGCCCTAGATTGTCCATAGAGATCTAGAGCCTATTATTCAAGAGCATTCTAACAATATGTCAAATAAGCTGGTTTTGACAAAAGCTCAAAAGGGTTCACCATGTCCCCATCTTTTTATCTTGAAAAATGAGAATTAGGAATTTTTCAAACTCCCTAATATGGTATTCTTGATTTAAGCTCTATGCATAAGCTATAGAACTCAAATTTAGTAATTTCGAGAAATATGCACAATTTTGGGATAATTCTTTGTTAGATCCAATACAATGTTTACTGTGCGATATGCAAGATTTATTATTGGATGTTCTCAACAAGCATTTGAATAATGCGATATGATTTATGTACTATTGTACATTTGTAACAAGTATATATGATGTTGGTGGGATTTAAATTTTCCTGCACACACACACACACACATGCACACCAAGAATTAAGTTTGTTTATATCACATAGCCTCCGGTTGACCATCAAACATAGAAACTTTAACAAAGAAAGGATATTCAATGTAACTTTAAGTTGTAAGAAAGACTAGGTGATAGAACTAAAAAGATCACCATCTATATTGAATCAAAATTCTTGAAAAAGGGGTGAACCAGAAATCTAAAAGCTTAAGAAAGCCTTACAATCTCAATAATGATTGAACTATGAGTTTGGTAGCTTCATACAACATTGCTAAAAGATTAGGAAGCTAGTTGCCCATGTGTTAACAAATCATTCTTGCTCAACTGCACTGACGTGTGATGGTGCCTCACTTTCATGTTGATTCAATTGATTCTGTTTGGCCTTGAGTATTATAGCCTTTGGAATCTTGATTTTCTCTGGAAGTCGTCCACCCTTGGGCTTCCATGCCCAAATGATGCAGCTAGTGTCTTCCCAGTGTTGAGGATCATTTCTGTTCTCTCGCCAATACTTGTTCCAGCAATCCTTATAAACCTCCACATCACTTGCATTCTTCTTCTTTGAAATTGGTGCCCAATATTGTATCTGAACTTGTAGGTAGTTTATCGAGTTGTTGTTCTAATCCACATCACTTGTTGTCACTCCCAACCATATTGGGTAATTTGCATCACAAGGTTGTACAAGCACAAAATCTCCTTTAGACACATCAAGAGTCGGGTTGAAATCTTCAGCAGGTTTGTTGCACATTCGACCACAATAATGGTTCTCATTTACATCAAACCTTTCATCTACATCATCCTCTACTTTGAGGTTAAGAGGCTTAGCCCTTTCGCATACACTCCTTGGCCAAAAGTCATGAAATCCAATGTCTTCCCTTGCACTAGGGGTTTGCATATTTAGCATAAGATTTTTTCCAATAGGCAAGGACCGGATTGATCCACTTAGCATAATCACTTTGGTATCCTTTCTCTTGCAAGTGCTCTTTCCACCAATTGACATGTTTTTTAAAGCCCTCCACAACCTTCTCATTTTCCTTAACATACTCAAAGGGTGGCAATACTTTTGGAAAACCTTCAGGAAGCTTGGGTCCTCCCTGGTCATTTCTCTTCCATAACTCTATACCGCTTTCTAGTAACCAATCAACATTTTTGGGCTGTACTTTGTATTGCATCAAAGGTATTCCATCACTCATATAAAACCTGAATTGCAATGGCTTTGAATGTCCAATCAAGCTATCGGCTCCATCATGTAAGCATCCCTTGACAAAGCTTTTGAAGTCTGCTATCTTTTGTAGGAGAAAGGATGCTAGATGCATGCTAACACACTCATTAAAGATCTTCATCAAATGTGGAAATGTGAAAATGGTTTTTTTCCTCAACTTCTCAAAGAAGCGACTAAACAATGCATCAATATCTTCATGAGTATGACCAACCATAAGAAAGGGCCAAGCTGCACCATGTCAAACACTCCTCGTGCAACCAATAGGGATAGATAGGCAAATACATAACGATTCTTATTTTCAAAACCACAATTGTCAAACAACGTCCTTGGCAATCTCTTGAAAAATGTCCTTGAATTTGATGGCATTAAACTTGAGGCATTGACATTTCCCCTATCCTGCACATGTGTGTTAGTATGAAAGACTGACTGCATATGTGTGTTAGTCTGAAAGACTGACTGCATATATGAAGAACAATTTCCCTCTGTATCCACATTTGTTTCTACATGTGTCTCTGTATCTGCATCCTCAATGCTCTGCTTGCAATATGCGTTTCTCTCCTCTAGCACTTCCATATGAAAGACCGGCTGCATATGTGAAGAACAATTTCCCTCTGTATCCACATTTGTTTCTACATGTGTCTCTGCATCTACATCCTCAATGCTCTGCTTGCAATATGTGTTTCTCTCCTTTGGCACTTCCATATGCTGATACAGGCCCATAGTAGACAAAACACAATAAAAAAGATCTGTTCGTGGTTCTGCATCTGAGTTTTGTGAGCTCAAGTCACCATACATGTGTTGCTCTCTTCTTTCTAAGTTTTTTAAACATTTTGAGAGAGATACTAAACCAGATAGAAGGAAACTATCGCTGATATAATTTGATCCTTTGAGTAATTTCAACGCTTTTTTCCTAATCAAGATCAGGCACAGCCGTTGATCCACTCAATTGAGAATTTTATTAGGGAATTAACTAGCTACTCGAATCCCAGCGTAATCCTAAGATTTTTTAGTTTGATTATTAAAACTCCACTGATTCCAGCCGAACCCCATCCGACCCATGGGATAGCCACCACCCTGCCACACCACTGGAATCGAAGATCCAAACAAGTACTCACCCACCCATAATTGAAATGCCTTTCTTAACTTTAGCTTTAGAAAAAAGATAAGCACACACTCCTCTTTAAAACTTTAATATAAAAATAATCCATTGACAAAATAGATATGATCACATTCACAAAAATAGTACCACTCTCGACTCTCCGTTGGGACCAGCTGGTCAGCAATGAGATCCAGTAACAGATTACAATAATCATTTCATCAACATACATATATATAAATCTTCCTCGACATACGTATGGGTGCCCTAAGCATCGCGAGCCCGTGCATCGCCTGGTCAGAACCCTCCAAGATCCTCCTTAGGTGTCTTGGTACTTCACTCAGGGACCGCTTCGTCGGCCCTCGCCCATCGTACCAGAAGCACACCATTTTTCACCATACCCAGGCTGGTCAAGACCTGGGTAGGTTTTTACCACGTGAGCTATCCCTCGAACACTCCCCGCCAGCTATTGCAACCAAACTTCCCCTAGATAAACATATATGCTAAATGCTCCCTCCAGCATTCTGGCGTAAGACACTCCTTTAAAAAACAGGTGTTTGTCCATGTCCATGAGTGAGCATTCTTGTTAAGGATACTGGAAGCCTCTCAACCCCATTGAGAGATTTAGGAACTGGTTTATTTTGTGGTATGGCAGTCTTGTTTTGGTCCATCTTATCGTGTATAATATACAAATACCTGTTTGGGTTCATTTCGGAAGAGCTCCTCCAAGCATAGTATAGATTTCTACAACTCATTTGCTGCAACATGTGTGCCCTTCTTTGTGCCATGTATCTGGCATGCTCCTCTCTTGATTTTTTGTTGATTCCAACTTGACCTTGATTGCCGTACAAATGTTGCATTTTGAGAAGGTGCTGGTTTTTGATAAACTAACTGTCTTGAACTCAGTGTTCTACAATCTTGAGAATGATGGTTGTGACAGTGGCCGGTATTCGAATGAGACAAGTGTGTCATTCACTTCACGCAATATGTCTACTTGTTTGTACATTGCTAGTAGAACACGTTGGGTCTCGCGGGCTCCATGCATAGTTGTCCTTGACCTATGTGGCATTTGATCGGCATTAGCCCTGTATGATTGATTTTTCCATCTCAACATGTGTCATGCCCTTCCGTATTATCCCACTGTTGCCATGACTGACATTACATGCACCATTCAAGAACTTCTTTCTGACCCTATCGAACGTTGACTTACCAATGCCATGCATTACTACAAACCTTTTTCGCATCAAAATGTGAACTCAAAGCACTTGTCATCTTGACCTTGTCTATAGGCCATGCCCATGCAATCCAGTACAAATGTGTATCCTGTACTATAGCTTTGTCCCCACAAAAGTGTACCCTAGCTTGCATGATTTTGGATCTATCTCCAAATTGACAGCATCGCTTCTCGCAACAATCAATGGTCTGAGACGTTGTGAATGTTTGCAACATCACATTTTTTGCTAGCTCCATGGATTTTATCGTAATTTTTCATTACCCTTACTCTATGGACATAGCTCCTTTTCTTATTTGTCCCTTCAATGATATCATAATCAGTGATCATGGCATCATGGTATATGTCACCATCATTGCCCTCTACATCATCATTCTCTTTTTCATCACTTGAATTGTTTAGGCTATTAATATTTTTTTGCATGAAGTGATCTTGAATACCCTCATCAATAGAAGAAGATTCCGTGTCCACTAATGGTTCACCATTCTCAAATGTGAGTTGCCTGATCGGCCAACTAACCAAATTCAGACGTGAAACACAAGTTGAACTTGGATGCAAAGATCTTTCTATAATGACATCCAAGCTACTCTCCCCTAGTTCTTTATAGCCTTGTATGGGTGGACCAGCAATACTACTCCATTGCCAAGTTTTGTAGATCTATTGTCATCCGAGAGGATGACACTTTTCTCTTTCTAGCTCTCCCTATCTATAAAGTGATCTTCTTGATCAACAAGAAGTTTCGCAAAATTATCCTCTTTGGTATTAGCAATATCTTTGTCCATAACAAGGTTGACCAATGGCCATTTGATGATGCTTCCAACTGCTTGAGACATTGTTCTTGCATCCATTGTGGCAAATGGAATGAGAAATGTGTCATCAAAGCTTTGTTGAACATGTATTGCTGCACATATCTCACCAATGAATTGAAAACCACATGTTTGAGATGCATCAATGGAATGAATAACCCCGCGTGCCTTCCTTGCTGAAGCACCTTGTTTTAGATCCTGCAATCCCTGAGAAAATCAAGATCTCAATAAGAAAGATTGAAGCGATGTTTTTACGGTGGTACACAAAATTATAAATGTAATTCAATCTAAACATGAGTTCAGGCTCCAACCAAAGTTTGAATCTCACCTATCAATGCTAGTTTGCTAGGAGGCTAGGCTCTATCTAAAGCTTGAGCCTTGCCTGCATATGCTAGCTTGTTAGTAGGAGGCTCCATGAGCCTCACCATCATATGTTAGTTTGCTAGGATGCTCCAGTTAAAGTTATCATCCTCACTTGCATAATATATTAGTTTGCATATGCTAGCTAGAAGGGTAGGCTCCTCCAACAAAAGTTTGAGCCTCACTCCTCGCGGATGCTAGTTCGCTTCTAGGAAGCTGAAAGTAAAGTTGTAGGAAGCTAAAAGTATATTTGGGTGTATGGGGAAAGAGGGAAGAAAAGAAGAAACCTCAAGCTCAAGCTCAAGGCTCAAACTTGAGTTTGAGTCTTGTCTATTACACAAGGAATAGAGAGGGAAGCTAGGATAATCCCACAGAACAAGCGGGGTGTGGGTGAAGAAGGGTATATAAACAAAAGTGAAACTAACTATAATCAAAAGACCTGGGACCTGGGGCCTGGGGCCTGGGCTTGGGCTTGGGCTTGGGGTTGGGGAATGAAATCTAAATTGAAATTTCTTTTTGCATGGTAACGCCTGCGCTCGCCCCCCTCTCTCTCTTGCCATTCGCCCCCTCTCCTCTCCTCTCGCAGCTGCCATCGCCCAGCCCCCTCTCTCTCTCACATTCGCCATCGCTAGCCCCCTCTCTCTCTCTCACCATCGCTAGCCCCTTCTCCCTCTGCAGCACCCGCCTCTCTCTCTCTCAGCCCCCTCTCCCTCTGCAGTGCCCCCCTCTCTCTCTTGCAGCCCCCTCTCCCTCTGCAACCTCTCCCTCTGCAGTGCCCCCCTCTCTGTTTTTGCAGGCCGCCCCCCTCTCTCGCCATTGCCAGCCCCCTCTCCCTCTCTCTCTCGCCATTGCCCCATCTCTCCTCTCCTCTTGCAGCTGCCCCTTGTCTCCTTCTCGTGTACAGCAGCGCCCCGCCGCACCTCTCTCCCTCTGCAGCACCCCGCCCCCCTCATACAGCCGCAACGCTGCCCGCCCCCCTCTCCTCTCATGCAACCGTGCCCGCCCCGCCCCGCCCTGCCCGTGCAGTTCATTTGAAATTTGAATTTCAAATTTCCCCCCAACTACCTGCTCGGCACTTGACTTTGAAATTCAAATTTTCCATCCACGTAAAAAAAAGAATGGCCAACCTCACACGTCCCTTCCATTAAAAAACCGACCTCGCACCAACCCAAAGGACCTGCAAATCCTAAACGCGATTAACGTGATTCTGCACCCAAAGCACAAGCGATTCTGTGTGGTGAGCGTACATTGCTCATAATCACCATCGTATGTAATAAACGTCTCTGTTTCCTATCTCTGAAGTACTCGCTTAGCCCTGCGTCCTCCTCCGTTTCAAACAGGTTCTTTTCCTCCCGCAATCGACACGTCTACGTTGGTTGTGACCTCTGTTTCTTACAAAACCATCACGCCCACACGCCATCGGAGACTTCAAGCATCCGTCATGTCTGTGCGATATCGGAGACTTTCGTGCGCCCATCTGCATTTCGTGTGTTCCCTCATCTAATTGAATACTTTACGCAACAAGTAAGTCCTTCTTTAATTGATTGTCTATATCAATATAAACGCTTACTTGATTGCACGCTAAGTGTGCCATTTGTCAATCGTTGCTTGTCATAGATTGTTTGCACTTCTTGCTACTCTCTTTTGTATCTTCACATATATCGAGAACCTGTAAAACTGATCTTTGTGCACATTATATAATCTAAATGACAAGGGTTCCCTATATAAACATGGTATATGTGTCACATATCTGAGTGGACAACTTGGATATAGACTCCACCTTAAGTTCGAACCTCCCCCCATTCGCCCCCTACATAGAACTTATGTGTTAACGCTCGACCTAGATTGAGTCTTTGTTCTCCATGTTAGTGCACCCCGGCCTTAAGGCTAAAACTTGAGTTTGAGCCTTTGCTCTCCATGCTAGTGCACCCCGGCCTTAAGGCTCGAACTTGAGTTTGAGCCTTTGCTCCTTTACTCTCCATGCTAGTGCACCTCGGCCTTAAGGCTCGAACTTGAGTTTGAGCCTTTGCTCCTTTGCTCTCCATGCTAGTGCACCTCAGCCTTAACGCTCGAACTTCAGAGATTAAGCCTTCGTTCTCCATGCTAGTGCACCCCGGCCTTAAGGCTTCGAACTTGAGTTTAAGCCTTTGCTCTCCATGCTAGTGCACCCCGGTCTTAAGGCTCGAACTTAAGTTTGAGCCTTTGCTCTCCATGCTAGTGCACCCCGGCCTTAAGGCTCGAACTTCAGATTGAGCCTTCATTCTCCATGCTAGTGTACCCCGGCCTTAAGGCTCAAACTTGAGTTTGAGCCTTTGCTCTCCATGCTAGTGCACCCCAGCCTTAAGGGTCGAACGTTACATTGAGCCTTCGTTCTCCATGCTAGTGTACCCCGGCCGTAAGGCTAGAACTTGAGTTGGAGCCTTTGCTCTCGATGCTAGTGTACACCAGCCTTAAGGCTCGAACTTCAGATTGAACCTCCCCTACATGGAACTTATGTGTTAAGGCTCATTCTCCATGCTTAACTTTACATGGAACTTGGCCTTAAGGCTCCAACTTGAGTTCGAGCCTTTCCTATCTATGCTAGCATATCCCTAGCATATGAGTGCACAACTTGGATCTAGGCTCCAGTTTAAGTTCGAGCCTCTCCTACATAAAACTTGGCCTAAAGGCTCAAACTTGAGCTTGAGCCTTGTCTCTATATGCTGGTGTACCCCTGTCATATGAGTGCACAACTTGGATCTAGGCTCTAGCTTAAGTTCGGGTTTCCCCTATATGGAACTTGGCCTTAAGGCTCCAATATACTAGTGTACCCCTGGCATATGAGTGCACAACTTGGTTTTAGACTCCAGCTTAAGTTCAAGCCTCCCATACATGGAACTTCACCTTAAGGCTCATACTTGCATTTGAGCCTTACCTCTCTATGCTAGCGCACCCCTGGCATATGAGTGCACAACTTGGATCTAGGCTCCAACTTAAGTCGAGCTTCTGTATGGATTAAGTAAATGCAAGTGAGGCCCCCGGTATTCAAGAAAACTAAGTGAAGCATTAATAATTGTAGCATGCATTGACTTTCTTAAGTTTGATAGGTTTTGATTTGATATGTAGCATTTAAATCCATTTTTTTCTAAGGTTTTGAAACTTTTTTTATGCTTCACAGGACTGGAAGCTAGTAGAGCGCTGCTACCTCGCAACCATATGGTATACCAATCTTTACTCTGGATGCTCTCGAAACAACAACTCAAGCTAAAAGTGTTACTTCTAGAATTAAGGTGGATAAAACCTTCGAATTGAGTAACCAAGAAGGAGTAAAATGGTTTGTGGATAGCTACGATGCTAGTGCAAACTTCAAAGGAGTCCTCCATTTGTTTCTGTCTCAAGGTGATACATCATATGGAGATATGGGGATTGTGGTAGGCGCTAAGGATGATGTGGATGCAAGAGCAAACCCATGATTCACATGCAATGTATTGCCAGAAGGAGAAACTACAAAAGCAAATAAGTTTTGCTTATCATTGGACACTTTTCACCCAGCAGACATGACTGGCAGTAAACTAGGAAAGGACAACTCTATTGTAAAGCTAGGATTGAAGATCATTGACTTTTCCAATCAAGAAGACTCAAGGGTGGATAATGTGGAGGACCTGGTGAAAGCGGTGAGGCATGTAAAGAAGGCTTTGGATTCACGAAAAAAGTCCATACCTGAAAAGGAGACAACAACCACTCAAGTTAGGAAAATTGTGGAGAAAAAAGGCAGCACGGCCATAGTGAAGACAGCTGAAGACATGGCAGGCTCTCACGTGGAAGAAGAGGAGCAAGCACTTGCAAAGAAGAGAAAGGCAAAGCACTCTACAAAGGTTCAAGAAATCTCTTCAAAGAGGCAAAGGACCAAACCAGCAAGTGGTTCAAAGGAGATAGATGCGTTGACGAGCAAATGGAGATTGAGACTCCAAACAAGGGCAGCAAAGCAATGATCTCATTAGAAATAAAGAAGTGATATTATCCCTTTGGTCTAAATGAGGTCTTCAGCATTGATGTGATGAAATGTTATCCTGCTCCTTCAAACTATGTGTATAGAAGGTTAAGTAAGGATTGGGTTCGTATTTGACAATTTTGATGCCCTGTAATCGTGCTACGAAACAACCCCTTGATAAACTGGAAAAAGAAGTTCATAGACTTGAATATTGGATTATCTCTGGTCAACACTCCATTAGTGCTGCAAAAAGCTTACAGGCTCTAAATATGGCTAAAGTGACCCCTCAACTACGTCAGCAATTTAGGTTCAAGAGATCAAAGATAATTGTAAATTTTTTGCCCAAGATTTCTCGTGACATTTCCAAGGATGCAAATTTATCTGTTGCAAAGTCAATGCAAAAGGAGCCATTCTTCGATCAACTTCTACAAGCTCGAGCACAATGGCATGCAAACGGTCATCCTAGTAAACCTTTGCCTAGTGTCAATCAACCCAAGATGGACGAGTCTTGGAAGGTACTCTTTTGATTCTTTGCTATATCTTGGTAAATCATAGACATACATTACTTCTTCTTTACTTTTTATAATATCTTTTACGGATCTATAGTTTCAAGTGTAGTAGTAGCATAAGAAAGATGCATGTGAGGCTTCTTCTCAAACTGCATAAACTTAATAGTTTGAGTTGAAATTGAACTTCAAGCCTCACCTCTCTGTGATGGTATAGCACTTGCATATCTAATTGTGGCTCGAACTTAAGTTGGAGCCTCACTTGCAAGTGCTAGATTTGCATACGGAGGTGACGCTCAAACCTAAGATCGAGCATCACCATTATATACTGTTGGAGCTCTATATATGGCTCACTCTACCTAACTTGGTCTCACCTATATATATGTATCTTGTCCTCAATATGAATCAATCTTTTGGAGCGTACATGATGTGTCTCTTGTCTCGTCTCTTTCTCTCTACATTTCAACATGGTATCAGAGCATCTATAAGGGAAGCATCTATGTCTTCTTGTTAAATTCATGATTATAATTTCATGTCTTACAAGATTGTTCTTTGATTATGTGTTGTTTACATGATTTTATAGCTTAACTTATTGTAATTAGAGTTGTTTCTTAATCGCGTTCTTAAAACCAAAACTAGTGCAAGTGCGTAGATTGTATTGTGCTGGTGAATCCTATCAAAAAAAACTTTGTCAAACGGAGTTGTGAGTCAAAAGTTATGACAGTTCAGGCAAACTGTATCTATAACAGCAAAATAGGTTCCTTGAATAAGCAAACAGGTTCTTTGTGTGAGCACACAGGTTTCGTCTTCGTCAAGCGTCTTTGTGAGCACACAAGTTTCGTCTTTGTCAAGCGTCTTTAGCAAACTGCCAAATCTAGCTTTTTCGTCAAGCGTCTCTTATTATTTTGCTATTTTTAGCTAAACGACCAATTTAGCTTTTTCATCAAGCATCTATCAATGAATCTTGCGTCCCACATCTCTCTATTTTTGAGGACTCTTTTCTTATTGACGTCTCTTATCTCTTGCGGTCGTTCTTGTCTATGGTGTGCAGATTTTGTGATTTTATCTTATACGTCTTCTCGCGCAGATAGATATGGCTATGACTGTTCTCGTCAATGGTTTTCCTTCAGTCCAACGTTCTATTCCTTCTTTTCAAGGCCAAGGGTTTCCCGGTTGGAAAGCAAAGATGTTGTTAATTCTTAAAGGTGATGAGCTCTCAAATGTTGTTATTGGCAATTCTCTATGTCCGTCCTCAGCCTACTATTCCGGATTCTGACAACGTTCTTATCACGGAAGGCCTTGTTTTTTAAGGCATGGCGTCTTGCTTATATGGATTAGCAGAGGCGTGATAAAGCAGCTCGTCGGTACATTCTTTCTGCTCTTAGTGATTCTCTCATGCTTGATGTGTATGACTTTCCTGCTTCCCATGACGTATGGGAGTATCTTATAGCAAATTTTCAGAAAAAGTCTGTTATATAGAAACACTTTATTTGAGAGGTTTGCTTTCAAAGTTACAGTATGAAGTTGGTACTGCTATGATGGGGCATATTGATTCTTTCAAATCTATTATTAATCAACTTGCTGCTGCGGGTGATCTTGTTCCATGAAAGCAACTTATTACAATTCTTCTTGATACGATAAAGGATCCGTCTTATGACAACATTGTTACCATTCTTTCTAACAAGGACGGTCTTGATTTTGACCAAACTTGCATATCTTTGATTGAGTATTCTCAACGTCAACAATGACATAGCGTTGGTCATGATGTAGCTATGTTTTCACAACAAGAGGAGCCTGAGTCACAACAGTTGGAAAGGGTCTTTTATGTGCGAAGGCGTCCTTTTCAACGAGGCAACCGCAGAGGTGGTCGTCATGGTGGTAGTTTCTCTCGTCTCAAATTTCCTAACACAAGCATTGTTCTTACTGCAATAGGAATGGTCATACTGAAGATGACTGTTGGGCACGTCAATATGATGAAGAACACAACATTACCACAAAACAACCACGTTTATCTAGAGATTCTTCTTGTGATTATTGTGGAAAATCTGATCATCCCTCTTCCATGTGCTTTAAGCGTCGATTTGATGTAGATCAAAATCGAGCATATGTAGCCGAGCATCATGATAATGTTGCGCCTGAAACAAGTTGTGTTTTATGTTAAGTTCCCCCAGACAAAATACATGTACGTGATGGTTCACTTTTCATTATTGATTCTGGTGCTACAGGAAATATGACATATGAATCTAAGTGGCTACATAACTATCATTCTTTACCTGTTAAGCGTGTTGTTTATCTTGCTGATGATACAACTTGCCACCAAGTCAAGGGCATTGGAGATTTATATCTTGGCACCTTATCTTCTTCAACTCGAGTTTTACGAGGGGTTTTACATGTCCCAGAACTTCAATGTAATCTTCTTTCAGTTGCAAGACTTGTTGATCTTGGTTTGTTTGTTGGATTCGACCACACCAAATGCCGCATTGAGAAAGATGGACAGATTATTGCAACTGCTTCTCGTAATGGCAATTTGTTTGAGCTCTCTCTTAATGATGCTGTAGCAAATGTTGTCACTGCTCCAGGTGATCATGATTGCAAGATATGGCATCATCACTTTGTTCATGTTGATTTCTCAAAGCTTCTTGATCTTCATCGTCAAGGTCTTGTACGTGGCATGGATCTTAAAGCTCATCCTCATATGGAAATTTGTGAGTTTTGTGCTCTTGGCAAACACAATCGTAAACCCTTTCCTCTCTCGAATTCAGTTCATTCTCATGATTTGCGGGATCTTGTTCATACTGACATTTGTGGACCTTTGCCTTCGTCGAGAACACAACATCATTATTTCATAGTGACAGTATAATCAGATTCCAACCTAACCCATACTAGTTGTTTCTGTAGGCCAAAGGAAACCATTTCTAAGGTCTAAACGTGCAGTTTGAAGTATGGGATCTGCACAAATATCAAGACTTGTTGGGTGCAGAATGTTTGGAGCCATTTTGTACTAAAAGCCCATAAGATAGACTTAGGCTTTGGCCAAAACAATGTGCTTAGATGGGTTTAATTTTTGGATTCTACGAGCCAAATCTTTACACTATTGTATCAAGCAATCAAATTCCTCCAAACTTACTGTCATTTGATTATCTCTTTTATCAATATTTGCAATTCGATTGCAAATGAAGATGTGTTTGTTTTTTATTGAAGATATTACCTTGTCAAGGTATAAGGCTATGAATATTATAATTTAATTTGGATAGACTCAATTATCTCAACAGTAAAAATCTTTTATATATCATATTCAATAAATTTAATGAAATTTAGCATTGACAATATACTCGCTCTTTTATTTTTTTGGTTGAACTTCTGAGGTATTGGAGCGTTTGTCTATGAAGGTTTAAGACCATCCATATCATGGATGAATTTATGTTGTTGTTGGCACATAATATATTTATTTAAAATTTTGAATGTCCATTAAACTATACATTTTGTTTTCAACAGGATATGTTGAAGCATATAGCTTTGATTTCAAGTGTACAGAAAACTTACTATTGAGGTGGCACCAATCATTGGTGACTCATGTACCTAGAAGCAAAAGAGTTCCACCACCCCCAGATACAATAAGGAAATAAAGAAGAGTATTGATACTTGAACTCAATGGTGTTTTACTTAAGACCATTGAGATGCAACATGGTGATGTATGTCCAGACTGGGCCAAACATATGCATCTAGTGAAAGAAAATACAAGTGTTTGGCATTTGATTCGCAAAGATGCATTCACTTTCCTTGATTTTTGTATGCAATGGTTTGAGGTATGGATCTGGAGTACTAATAGACTACAAAGGACTCGACGCATTCTTGATTTGTGCTTTCCTCGGCACCGTCAAAAGTTTAAGGTCGTAGCAGGGCAGGCAACATGTCAAAAGACGGATCTTCTAATTGGATATCGATTTGTATACCACAAAAACTTGGATGTAGCATGGAGAATTTTTCATGTGACCTCGATGGAAATAACACGCTAATTTTTTATGATATCCTCTACAATGTAATGTGGAATATGCCCGGAACCTACTTGATTTTTCCAAAGATGTGGAATCAAAATATAGAGGAGCTTCAAAGTTTTTTGGAGACAACAATCAGCGCATGGTTACTTGGTTGGATTTATGCAAAGAACAAACGGGAGTATACTTGCAACACTTTAGTAAATGAAGCAGCTAATGATAGAGAAACTTTGTATGTATTGGAGCAATACATGAGAAAACGCTATGTTTGAGATACAATTTGTACTCAATTGTTATCTTGACAAAGTGTCTTACGAAGGGTTTTTGTCTTCCGATGAATTGTAAACTTGAATGTAACAATCTCATTGAAATTTGATTGCTTCTGGTGTTTCTAAACACCACACTCTTTGGAGATCCCTCAATTCTAAGGTTCTTTTTCCAAGTGTTCTTTGGCATTATTATCCCATGTTTTTACTTCAATGTCCCTCAAATTTGAGCATATATATCATGATTTATAATCTTGATATAGTGTCTAAGATGGGTTTTTATATGTGGATCAATCGTAAACTTAGCACATTGTTACTGTCATTGAGATTAACTTCTAATTGTTGTTTCAACTCGCTCTCCAATGCCTTTAGAAGGCAGTAGGGAAACTTGCTGGGAGGTTTTGAACCAGGAACCAACTCTATGCGATGGTCGTAAAGTATACTGGGTGGGAGAGTGGGCGGGAGGCCATCTCGTAGCATGATGTTGCTATATCAAGACAAAGATCACCCACCTGTTGGTCCTCTCTCTTAGAGTGCATCTTGAATTGCATTAGACTGGGAGTAGACATATAGTAACGCACACTTTGCTCTTTCTCTAATGGCTCTTTGGGCCTGAATGTGGGAAATGAGTGAAATGTCAGCAATGCTCTGATCCCCACGAATCATGAGAGGCTCAGGAAACCCTTAAACGATGGTGAAAGTGTCTTGCCTCTAATCAGGAATGGGTGCATACAGTCTATACCAGGGATTTAATATTCACGTGATCACAAGATTTTTTGTGATAATAACACATGTGAACAAGTTATTCACATGTTCTCATGTTACCGTTCACAAAATAACAGGTCACTTGCCATTTGGGAACCCCTTAAAAGCTTGGCTACACATGGGAATAAGCTATTCACATGTTCTCATGTTACCATCTTCACATAATAGCAGGTTAGTGGCCACCTAAGAAGATTTTTTATGCCCGACAAAGATAATTTTTTTAGGCCCTTGTGAAAGCTTTGTGAATATAACATGTGATCACAAGATTTTTTGTGTTATTAACATATGTTATTAACATGTTCACATGTTCTCGTTTACGTCAGTGAAATCCCTGGTCTATACCACTAGATCCCGAGAATCATGTCACACCCTAAGAGGGGGGAGACAATGAAACCCCGCTGGAATGTGGCCCATTGAACCTAAAACTCAAATTGCAAAGCTTTATGAGTAATGTGTGTACATAGACCAGGGGTAAACCTGTCCACATCCAAATGATAAGGAATCAAGGTACAGCTCATCTTGGTAGCCAGCTCCAGATGGCATCCTCTCAGAACTGCCCATGTCAAAGAGGATAATGAATTGTTGTCCCTTTGAAGTGACATAGGCACAGATGAGAGCCTTTGTCTTGCCACCATGAACCTCACCCTCCTGCTTAGCATCAAATACCACTGGTGGCACTGAATTCAAAGAGGGTAAAAGCTAAAGGGCATTTGAGGCTGATGTTGGAGGTATGGATGATGATACTACGGTTGCTACTGTGGAAGTGGATGCCTTAGTAGACTTTTCAGCTTGGAATTTTGTGCAATAATTCTTCTCGTTTCCCAAAGTGTGACAGAAGAAACAACGGTTCTCTTTTCGGTACCATGTTTGTTCATCAAGCTGGACATAACCTCCAGTTATGCCCTCCTTAGTTTTTTTCCCAGGCGTCTTCTTGGGAGTAGAATCTTTCTTATGGCCCGATTGACCCGAAAAACTTTTCTTTGGGTCCTTTTGGTCTTTTCTATTCTGAGCCCCCTTACCGTGGGTAGAGGATTGCTGGGTAGATGGCTATTGTTGGGGCTTTGGGTGGATTGTAACTACTTGGGACTACCTCCATTCAGTTGTGAGCATCAGCTCAGTGCCCATGCATAAGTCTCTGGCTCAAAATTCTGCATTGGGTACCTAATGGTAGTGTCTAAACCTCAAATAAACTGCTTGAACTTATCTTGTTCTGATATGCCCAACTGTTGGGCCAATATAATGAGCTTATTTCAATAGGTCAAAACAGGGGAACCACCCTAAGTGAGTTTGTAAAACACATCCTCAAGAATAGTCAAGTACTGTGGTGGAAGAAAACAAGCTTTGAGATCAATGAAGGTGTTCCAATGAAAACGGACTTGGCCTGTGAGGGGGTTTGTGTGTGAAGTTGTGACCAATGTTGCCACCAATTAACAACTTCCTCAGTGAGTTGGGGTGCTACCACATGGACTTTGTCTTGTGAATCTGTGATTCTAGCTAATGGAAAGTGTGCTTCAAAATTGATGAAGAAATTAACTACAATATGATCACACTTACCATCATACTTACTAAATTTTGGAGAGGTTCATATGACGGTGGTGGTAGGGGCCGTGGAGGACGAGGAATGTGATGCCTATTGAGGGAGAGCTGCCAGGATTTGTTCCATCATTTGTTGATTCTGGATTTGCACAGCCTCCCAGTCGAGTCTTTGCTAGAACTCTTGGTTGGCCTTCTCCCCTGTGTGGCGTTGTTCTTCCTCAAATTTGAGTGTGGCTTCCCTATCCCTCTGTTCCTCTACACGTCTTAGTTCTCTTTCTGTATCTCCTTTTCTTTTTGGTCCATCATCTTTTCTTCGTTGTTCTTCAATATGTAGCAAGACCTATGCTAGATCTGAGATGTCTTCTTTGGGCTTCTCCTTTTTGACAACAAGTTATATCTCCAGAGAATTTATTTTCTCCATCGTCATTTTTAGGAGTTCTTCTATGCTTGGAGGATGTGTTTTTTCTGTTTGGAAGCTTTGTGCCTCCATTCCGTCCTACTGACTTTTTTCTTGATGTGATTTTTCTCCCGACATGGTGGAGGCCTGGGTTTCTTTTCCGACCGTAGTATAACCATCCACTAGATGCTCTCACTTCTTTAGGTAGTTAAGTTGGGTTACCAACCTGACGCTCTGATACCAATGTTACATGCACCAAGGTTGATTGTGATAATGCATAACAGGTCCTTCTGTCTCGTTAGAATATATAGCATCAACTTTACAGAGTAGGGAGAGAGAAGAGAATGTAGAATGTAAAAGATGACCTAGGATTGGGTCCCAATACCCAACTGAAGGGCCCCCCTAAAAGCAAGAGTATTTTCTTATATTATTCTTTGCAGAAATGTTATACAATGCTGAGTACAAATGATATGAATGTGCAACCCAATGACGAGGAGGCCCAAACATCGACGGAGTATCCAGCTATCCCGAGGATGTACTAAAGACTCTCCTTGGCCACTAATGCAAGTCCCGATGAATGAAAGACTGCACATATGTTGGCTAAGATGTGAGTATCTTCCTTGTTGCCTGGAGATGATTAGGACTACTAAGCACTCAATACCTGAAGGTTCTTTTCTGAATATTTGAATAAATGAGGAAGAACTGATGCGCCTATATTTATATGTCCCTTTGCCACAAGGTTGTGGACCAATTCAACATAGACAAAAAATACCAATTAAATAGTATTAAATGCTATAAATGGTCGTGCATGGGAAAATGCTTATGCTATTCGACCTGTTTATTACCTAGCGAAGTGGATTATTATACCCAACATGTTGTCAGCCTCCTGCAACAACAAATGCTGGGGCGACTGGGTATAGAGCAACCCCCATGCTGGTTGGCTGGTCACTAAGGTTGTCCAGGGCTAGGCTTATCCCTTCGATAGGCCAAATAAGCCCATGGACACCCTAAATACTTCTACGTGCCTGTTAATGTTTGACCTAATGCTAGAGCAGACACTACATGCTTCTGAATGATGCTTTCCCCAAGTGGGTTAAGAGGACTGAGATCTGATTGAACTCTAAAGCTCAGAGAGATGGACCTACATAGCTCGTGCCTAACTATCCTTGAACTGAACTCTAAAGCTCAGAGACTGACCTATTACTTTTTCTTAGGTGCAGACAGTCATTGCAAGGTCACAAGACAAGCATAAAAAGGCTACCGAATGGACGAGAAGGCCCATTGGATATTAAAGAGAATGATTGGGTATCGCTGAAATTTGAGAAAGCAAGACTTGCAAAGAGGCATGGCAAAGAGGGTGCATATCCTAAGCTTGGAACTAGGTACTATGGGCCTTTTCAAGTGATCAAGAAGATCAATGAAGTGGCTTTCAGATTGGCACATACACAATGCTTTTTGTGTGAGTCTATGTATCGCAAGTATGTAGGGCCGGAGCCTTGTGAAATGGTCATTGAGGATCCACCATAAGTGGATGAGCTTCAGGAGGTCTTGCAGCCACAACAGATTATCTATCACAAGGATTGCAAGCTTGGTGCAGGCAAAGTTGTCAGGCATTACCTTGTGAAGTTTAAGAACTATCTTCCCATTGATGCTAAATGGGTAGATGAAGAGTTCTTCACAGATTTTGTGCATGTGCTTCAGACATATTTGGATGCTTTTCAATTGTGGACAACTATTTAGAAGCCGAGGGGGATGTCACCATTTGGCCACCCAATTGGTCCACTCGTGCTTTCTCATCATGTATGTACATTGACCTGGTGTCCATGGGAGTTATATATGCTGGGGATTGATGCCACTCATCTGATACTGTGGACTTGGCTTTCCATTGGGACTTGTGCCTTTCTGTACATGCCCGAACATTCTAGGTGGATTGGTGTTCCATTGGGTCTAGTACCTTGTGTACTTGCCTGGAGCACGTCTATTTTCGTATAGTCTCATGAACGGGGATTGTCCATACCAATGCTACATTGCATAGAATCTTTATGTGCTTGCTTGCAATTAAAATTGCATAATTTTTTCATGCTTACTTGACTACTGTGTAGCTCCTGCCCGTGAGCCGTGCATGTGAAACTATCGCTAACATGGTTATGTGGCATGTGATAGGTGGTACGTATTGGTCATAAAGCTAGCCTTAGGAATTAGCACTAATTTAGGAGTGAGTGTGTACACACTTCATTAAGTTTTGGGCAACCAATTCTCACTTATAAATTATGACCAACCCGGTGTTCACACACACACGAAGACAAAACCCAATGTCCACCACCCAGACCTTATCCACAAAGGGAGTAACCAGCCATGTGTTTGTTCTAGCTTGCTTCACAAAGCACCTACCTGTCATATAGAGTGGATAACTCACCACCTCTCTTCCCTCTCTCTCTAGAAGAAGGCGCCTCCTTCATGAGGCCTTTTGGGCTGTATTTTCTACATGTTCTCCTTCTCAACTCCATATCCAAGTTTTCTAGGGTGTTTCCCAAGCTTCCAAGAGTGTTTTTGGGTGCTATTCACTCTCCTACACACTCCCACCAAAAATGATTGAAATTCAGCAAAACAGCTCTTCTTGCTGTAATTTTTGGACTTTTCGCTGAAAACCCTAATTGTAGCCTTCCTTTCTCAAGTTGAACCATAAGGGAATCTTTCCATGGTTTCCCTTCATCCTCTTGAAGACTTTTGTCTCACAAAGAATTCGGAAAACTCAAAGATTTCAACACTCCAAGCACTTTTATCGCAAACACTTCCACTGTCATCGACTCTACTTTCACTTGGTAAGCTTTTATGCTTAAATATGGGACCAAGTAGCAAGAGGAAGCAACCGGATTACAAGATCACATACCTTGGTGTAGTGTTCTCTTGTCCTACGTGCTCTCTTACAGGTCGCTACCATGTGTTGGTAGAACAATAGAGAGCAAATGGTAGGGAACATGGGCACTTGAGAGGGTAGTGTGACTTGCAAGTCTACATCGACAACCACTTTGTTTTGCACTACTGTATTCATATGCAATGGTATGGAAATCTGGTCTGAAATGCCCATCATCATTTGGTCCATCTCCATTTCTGGAGCCACTTCTATGGGATTGTCACTCCATAGAGCGGCCAAATTTGTACCATGTTCACATGTGGCTAAGCTAGTGTCCCATGTGAAAGGGTCAGTCATCTTGTGTCACATGGATGGGAACCAATTTTGTGCCACCCGTGTGTGACCAGTATTGTGCCCTATGGAGGGGAGCCTATTTGCTGCCACCCATGTATGACGAAGATTTTGTCTTACCCATGGGACTATCACTCCATGGTAAGATTGATATTTGTGCCAAGCTTTGTCTATGGGATTGTCACTCCATAAGAAGGCACATGCCAGGAATTGTGTTTTACCTATGCGACTATCACTCCATAGGAAGATGAGGACTTCACAAGTTTGTGCCTAACAATAAATTTTTGTACAAGTTTCATGAAAGGGAGATTTCATCCATTACATGTGCACATGCATTCATGTTTGCATGCATAAACTTGTTTTCACATGATTTGTTTTTGTGTGTTTACCTGCTATGACATACCAGTACACTGGACAGGGACGCCCCCACCGTGGGTGTGTTGTCTTTTGATGAGTTGGTGTGGCATGTGAACAAGTGGTAAGTATTTCCCTTTTTGGCAAATGTAAAATCCATAAAGTAATGTAAAACTTAATGTTTATAAGGTTGGGTGTTTATACATATTTAAAATATTGGCTGGACACTTTTTAGTGTGGGTGCCCAAGAGTTAACCTTTGATTAAGACCTAATCATACTTAAAATTAAGGATTACATGGGAATAAATCCTCCCCACACATGGATGGTAAGTGGGGGTTGATTGATGGAAATTAGGCACCTCCTCCAACCTGCCTGGTTGTTATTGGACCCACCTACTACCCACCAGTACCAGCGTGCAGTTGAGTACCCGATTGGCTACATCTGTACCCGATTGGCTATATATGTACCCGCCTCCAACCCTATACCCACCTGTAGTTTAGTACCCATCTACTACCTTGTACCCGCCTGTAGTTCAGTACTTGCCTACTGTAATTATGTACCTGCCTACAGTTAGTACCCACCTACTACTACAGTTCTGTACCCCCCTATGTGTTGCAGTTTTATACCTGCAAGTTGTGTCTATACTACCTGACTTACTATACCTCTTTGCTTCCACGATTGTACTTGTTGGTTTCCACCTTTGTACCTACTGGGCTGCCACATCTGTACCTGATGGTGGCATGCCTCTACCTGCTTTTTACACCAATTAGTAGTACATCAAAAGGGAACGGTCTTCTCTCCTGAGATTTGAATTTAAATCTTTATCAGGTACATGTGTTTGTATTCTAAATTTAAATAATATTAAACTTAAATGTTGTTTTTACAAGTCTTGTGTAGGTAATCATCACCCCCAGTTGCCTTCATCATGGAAGGCCACCGGGATGGTGATCTTTCCCATGAGTACCCTGACCACGCCCTTACTTTTAGAGAAGACAGTGAAGGTCATTAGGGTATGGGTAAAACTGGGAGCAAAGCTTACTTGGGAGCACCAGCGATCACTCCCATGAGTACCCTGACCGCGCCCTAACTTTTAGAGGAGAGGTCATTGGGGTATGGTAAAACTGGGAGCAAAGCTTACTTGGGAGCACCATGGATCACTCCCTCCGCAATGTTTCACCCAACCAGGTGTTAGTACTAGCATGCCTATTGGTGCATGGTCCCAAAAGACCAATGAGGGGCGGGTGTTCACCCGCCAATGAGGTGGGAGACTACCTGTGATTTGGTCTACTCCAACAACTGATTCTTCATCGACAAAAATCTTATTATTATTTAGTTGTATTCACTCCATGTTCTGGAGAAATCTAGCCTTCGGGTCCATGAACACTTGTACATATAAATACTCCAAGAAATACAAACTGTATTGAGGGGGGGTGGCCCTTTCCGGCCCCAGTGATGGTGTCAAATGTTCTTTTTCATTTCCAATTTTAATGTTGCAAGTATTGTACATTATTTGTATTACTTCATTAGGAATTTTTTGGACCCAAAAAGGGCCTCCTAATAAGGATTCCTAATTTTAACGGATTAGAGCTTAAAAAGCTGGGCTTAAGGGAGACAAAGGCTATGATGACCCCTATTTTTTGCCTTGCCACATCAGCCATACCCCCCTAGTTTCACTTTTTAAGGGGAATATTCTCATACTCTCTCTTACTCTTTGACTTTTCTCTTACTTTCTCTCTTACTTTTGGAATTTTTTATCTTCACTCTCTACTACAAATTGAATCTTTCTTGTCAGTTTGAAATCTCCATTCTCATTAACTCCCACCATATCTCCCTTCCACATCAGCAAAACATTCTCGTATTTAGGTGGGCCCCAAAAAGTGAAAATTTTTTTTTTTATTTTTTTACATTTTAAGGTGAAAAAACACCACGCAACCAATATGTATGATAAAAATAAATTTTTTCCTCCAAGAAGCTTGTAACTCAAGGGTCACGTCAGAAGCCTATCAGGAGCCAGTACATCCATAACTAACTGTCAGGTCCCCAACCCCATAAACTTAACTAACTATCAGGAGCCACTACATCCATGAGATCCCAAAATTGTGGGGACCCCAAAAATTATTATTTTCTTATAAATGTAATTTATTGATGAAAAACTCCATGTTAATATATTTGTATATCAAAAATATCATTTTCTACTTAGAAAAACCGATTTGTGTTAAACCTACAACAACAAAGTTTTAACAGTCTCTCTCTCTCTCTCTCTCTCTCTCTCTCTCTCTCTCTCTCTCTCTCTCTCTCTGAGGATCTCTCTGCTTTAGCTTCTTCCTCTGCTTAGCTATGGAGCCTTTTGCAAGCTGTGTGTGTAGACCCCTTGTGAAGCTAGAAAACGGAAGGTTGATTTACACATTTGTATTCCTCAAGAGTATGGCAGCTCTAAAAAAACCCATCCTACTGATGCACAATCTGTCCAAGCTCATAGGATAGCTAAGGAGAAAAATGTAGATCTTTGGGTTGATGGACATCTCTATCCAGTTGACCCTCCATTAAGAGCAAACCCTCCTTTTCGCAATTTATCATCTTTTATGCAATTTGTTGGTGAAGGAGAGCTTGGCTTGTTAGGATACTGCAAAAGATTGACTACAAGTGGAGCTTGGCAAACCTATATTCTCAAATCTCAATTGCAAGCATCACAATTCAGCCTTCTACAATGTCAAGAAGGCGTTAAAACATCATCAAATAAAATGAAAGAGATCCTCGAAGAGAATGTGGAGAAGGATGCAAAGATTCAAAGGCTAGAGGAACTTATCAAACGACTCAAAGCAACGCCAAATGGTGCTCATGAGAATGCAAAAAGACATTGGCTGGTATAGAATCTCTTGCGTTTAAAGGTGGAGCACGAAAGAAAAGTATTCATACAACAAAGTAATAACATAAACTCTCATTATGCACTCATTGATTTAAACAAAATAGTCATGATTTGTGTTCTGCCAGGAATTTTCTACAAGAGGTGTGTGGTTCTAATGAAGAGGGATGGAAGGATTTGGTCAAAGCCATTCTGAATACCAAGGATATTCTCTCAATTATTATTGACCCTCATCATCTAAAAATATGCCAAGCTATTTTGTCAGCAATGTAGTGAGCGAGATTACCACACCTCCATCGATTCTTCATTAATTCAACATGCTTGTGATGCGGCTGGAATCAGCATGAAAGGGTACCAAGCAATCCGTCGGGTTGTAAAAGATGCATTTCTAAGATAAGAAATCACTGGCACTTTATTTCCTACACTCAAGGTGATTCACAATCTCAAGCGTATCAATAATGATGATAAGCAGCGAGCTATAGGACAGTTTTATCACGTGTTGAGGGCACACTAACATTAGACACAGGGTCGAGCAAAAAGAAAATCAAGACAACAAGTACAGAATTTCACTATGATGTTTACAATAACATCTTTGTTCATATTGAGAGACTACAACAAGCTATGGTGAAGTTCTATGGTCTTTCACTAGAAGGTGAGAACTTGCAATTGCTACTATTCATGTTTTTCAGTAGAAAATGAAGACAATTGATTTGTTTTGAATATTGTAAATTACCATTTATTTGTAGTTTTGGGGAGCACACTTTCATTTGTGCTCAAGCTAGATGAGTGCCAAATTGTGAAAGGTCGGAAGCTGGAACGTATGAGCATTATGCTCATGAATGAGGCCATGATCTATGCATGGGAAAAGACTACCAAACCAAGTTTTTGTGTGTAATCTGAGAAAGAGGTCTAGTGGCTTGGTGCATTCGAGATACCGAAGGAGACACATGAGGTATTGACATGGATGTTTAAAAGGACTCCCTGGATAACAGATGTAATCAAAAAGAAAATTTACGGTGAACTTTTAGATGTAGAAAACATAGGAAAGTTCAAGGTGGATTGGCATCTTGGGGGAGATTTGAAGACAATTAAGACAATTAAATGCATGATGGGTTGTGCTCAAGAAGGCGTGACATCAAGATGGCCTTGTCCATACTGCAATGCTCAGATTGATATTCCGAGGCACAAAAAGATAAATGGAAAAGGTATACAGAAGGTTGGTCCTGTTCAGACCCAACAACCACATTTTGTTGGGACCCAACGGCCACAGTGCAAGGCACCCAACGACCACATACTTCGCGATACCATGGAAGAAAGTGACCCCTTGGATTCTAGGACACGCCCAATGGGATCACTAGAGTCCCAACCCTCCTCCCACAGCAACACCAACACACACACATGCATGCCCTTCTAGTGGGAGCAAGCGTGTGAAGAAGACCCCACAATGTAGCCACCCCAAAGATCAAGACAAAGAGGTGTTAAAATATACAAGTGAATAGGGTGTGTGCGGGAACAAGCCCTTGGTTAGAGGCTGTAAAAGAGGATGTGTAAATATGAAAGAACCTATGAAAAGGTGAGAAGAATCTACTGGGAGAGAATAAAGGGTAGCATGAGAAGATTTAGGAAGTGTGGAGATATTCTAGGAGATATTCTAGGAGAGGTGGAGTGAATCAAGGAGAAATCAGTGGGATTTGATGCTTGGATGTAAACTCTATAAATTGAGGCATTTGCCTAATGAGAATTTGCTGGTTGTTGATTATCCATGCCTACATTAAGTTATTTGCTAATTACTCACTAATTATGTCTTAATTATTTACTAATCACTTTGTTAATGATGTTGATTCTAGTATTTGTTCTACCATAGCTCATCACATTGCTCTAATTTCAACATGGTATTAGAGCCATGCCTAGAATCCATCATTTTGTGAGCTCATTATCATGCTAATTATTTTGCTAAATTAGGATTAGTAGAAAATTATAATTTTCTCTCTTTTTTTAACTAGCCTCTTCAACCCCAGCTTGTTGAGATATCGAGCTCGTCTAGTGAGGCGGTGGCCACTGATGACCCGCCTGGGGGATAAGCCCCACACTTACACCACCACTGGCATGGTTGGTGAGATCTTGGGTGATATGTGGCCAGTGGGATGACAGGCTGTGTGACAGCCATTCTAGAGACTGGCATAGTTATAGCGCCAGCTCATTTAGTCAGGTTCACACTATAGAGAACCCGTGTATGTATTTGGTTGAGTACCTTTCATATTATTGTGTACTCTTATTCTTGTATATGGTGTGTTGAGTGTTGAGTGAAGAAGATTTTCAGCCTCTCACCTTGTGTGTTCTCTATTAGGGTTTTGTGAGTGTGTGTGTGTGCTTGCAAGAGCTCAAGCTCTCTTCCCCCCTGCATCTTTTCATGGTATCAGAGCCTGGTTCGTGCTAAGGGCTGAGCTGCAAGCAAGAGAACCACAGGAAGTGGTACGAGGGTAAGAGCTTCAACTACTCTTCCCTATTGTGTTGGTGACTACACCCTTGTCGGGAGCTCTACGGAAGGCACCGGCAAACAGCCTCTGATTGAGGAGCTTTCTTCGTGGGAGTAAAGCTATAGGGCAACTATACAGTCTTATTGGACTGTGTCCTATCGGATTGAAATTTTCGGGCCGAAAACGCGTTTCGGGCGCGTCTGGACCTCCGTTTTTCAGAAAGCAGGCGATTTCGAGCACTGCGGGTAAGTCATCGATTCTCTGCAGAACTCTGTTTTAAGAACTGCAGGAAGACAGCACTACAAGACAATGCTGCCATACACGCGTTTCATACACGCGATAAATTACGAACGCGTGTATGGTCGCGCTTGTATTTGAATAAAATCGGGCGCGTGTATTTTAGCATTTAACTTCGCGTGTATATTTGCATTTATCAACGCGTGTATAAACGCGTTTATATACACGCAGTAATACACGCATAAATACACGATAATATTCACGGGGTAATACTCGCTATTATACATGGAAAAATACACGATAATATTCACGGGGTAATACTCGCTATCATACACGGAAAAATACACGCCACTGTACACGGATTAATACACGCATGGCAGAGAAAAACTGAAAAAAAACTGAATTCCTTAACAAAATTAAAAACTATTTTCCTTAAACCATCTCATAGTACATTACAGTATACATCATTACACAATCCCACTACATGCATTTACAACAATGAAATATATTCAAAAATAAATCATGCATATGAGATGATAGAAATGTCATCAATTTAGAACATACAGTGACGGATTGGTTAGGGTTCGATCTCATCTTCAATAAGATCCATCCTTGTCAAACGATCAACATCAATATCCATTTGATCAATTGGTAAGGCTACGATTAAATTTATTCCACTATCGATATTCTGTACTCCATTGATAATGGTATCGATGTCCTGATCATCCTCATCATCATCACCATCATCCTCAATGGTAGGGTCATTCTCATGATCATGAGAAATGGCATGCTCATCCTCATTATCACGATCATCTCTTATTTCTTGATCATCGATCACATCTTCAATGGCATGTTCGACGTCATCTTCATTGCGGCTTGTTACATCCTCCATATGCTCCATATCAGTGAATGTATTATACATCACTTTGGAACGTGGTGCAATAGGGATGACGTACCACCATTTGATGTCATGCACCATTGGTAGATAGATAACCTACTCAAATACCCACAGTACAGTAATTAATTAGCATATCAAAAGTCAAGGGGTACGCGAGCTTAGATATATATGTACATGAAACACATTAGTAAAAAAATGCATACCTGCTCACATTGTTGTGGCAATACGAGCCTATCTTTCTTTGTTTGCCAAAACTTTGTAGAGTCAATAGTTACATATCCACTTGCATGGCGTTTTATCGTTGCATCAGGCCCTTTTTCCACCACGTTCATTTGCCATTTGACATCCAAAACATACACAAAGAAGCGACGAAAGTCAAGCCTAAATATGTCTTGGATTATGCCACAATAATCATCCATTTTTCCATTAGCTCCCTCAAAGCTACTAATGACACCGCAATCTTGTGTATTTCTCTTTTCATCAATTCTTTGTGTTCGAAAATGCTTGCCTTCACACCATATAGCATTGAACATTCCTAGAGCGCTTCATGAAGACCTTAAAAGACTTTGTGAGGCAAAGTGCAAGGCCTGAAGGAAGCATGGCCGAGGGTTGGTTGATACAAGAGTCTCTTGTATATATTTCAGAATTTCTTGGTCAGGTGGACAGCTCTTTGCCACGACTATGGAGCAATGAAGAGGACTTGAGGATGACCTCTATTGTGCCTCAAGGAAAAGGACAGAGTAAAGTAATTGACAGAACATTGATTGATGATCTCAATTTCACTTGTATCCTTAATAGTGATGTGATGAGCAGATGGGTTACAAGATATGAGGATGCAAAGACAAAAAGGCAAGCAGAAAGAGCTCTCTTTCGGAGGCAACATGGCTCTCGGAAGGCGTACCCTAAGCATCTAGCAACACTTCCGAATGATATCCATGTTGATTGGTTGCATGAGGAAATGGAGAGAGCAGAGAGTGACGAGGGGCTGCATATCACGGCGGAAGAATGGGAGTATGCACGAGGATGCATGTCAAAGGTACATAGAACTAATGTTTTGCATTAGTTGTAAGTGATTTTCTTTTAATATTTATTCACATTGCTTACACAAATATTGCTTCTATTTTGGTCTAGTGTCTATGCTGATTATCGAAGAGAAGAGCTTGGGTGAAGACCAACAGTCTTCACAAAGCAAAAACAGTTCAGAGCAACAGGCCTTCTACACGAGTTCAGGAAGAGGACGAGGTAGAGGAGGCCATGGACGTGGTCAAGGAGGTGACCGAACAGGTAATCAGAATTATGGCCAGCAGCAGCAACAACAACAACAGTCCCAGAATCAACAACAACAACACGCAGGTGGAAGAGGCAAATTCAGAGGTAGGGGGAGTCAAAGAGGCCGTGGAAATTGGCAAAGGCAATATAATGATGCACGTGAATGCTATTATTGTGGTAAGCCTGGACATGTGCAGTCAGAATGTTATAAGAAGCAAGCTGACATGCAAAATGGGAAAGTGCAGCAAAACAACTATGCATCCTCAAGCAGAAATAATGAGGATAATGAAAGGTTGTTTGTTATGCAGCATGTTGTGAATGCCATGTCTGAAAATGTTGATGCAGCACAAAAAGATAATGTATGGTATGTGAATTCAGGCGCTTCAAACCACATGACGAGTCATGGGGAGTGGTTCAAGGAGATGAAAAACCCGGAAAGACCAGGTTTTGTGGAAGCAGGGGATGACACTGCTCATCCAATTGCCCACGTTGGAGATGTGCCATTGTCTATGCAGGATGGCAAAGTGAAGTACCTTGCAGATGTACTTCATGTACCGAACATAACAAAGAATCTGGTTTCAGTTGGCCAGATGATTGAGCAGGGTTTGCAAGTTCGGTTTAACCCTGATGGGTGTTATGTTGAAGATTTCAAAGACAAGTGCAGTTTGGTTGCAAAAGGCAACAGAGTGGGCAGAATGTTTACATTAAATGTAGACATGCCTGAAATGAGTGCTGCGATGTTTGCAAATGGTTCAGGAATTGTTGCAGACACAAACATTGGGCATAAAAGGATTGGACATGTAAATGTGCAAAGATTGAAGTCTATGCAGACAAAAGGAATTGTGACAGGGTTGCCAAAATTTAAAGTGGAAGGTATGCAGAAAATATGTGAAGCATGCCAATTTGGGAAGCAAACAAAGCATGTGTTTCCACGTAACAGATATGTGAGCAGAAATGCACTAGATGTTGTGCATTCAGATGTATGGGGTCCTACGAAGACCATATCTATGGGAGGTTGCAGGTATTATGTGACTTTCATTGATGACCACACGAGGAAAGTGTGGGTATATTTCATGAAGGAGAAGAGTGAGGTGTTCACTCACTTTCAGAATTTCAGAGTTTCGGTTGAAAAGCAAACAGGGAAATATGTAAAGTGCCTAAGGTCAGATGGAGGGGGAGAGTACTTCTCCAGTGAGTTCTCTGAATTTTTGAAGAAGAATGGTCTTCAGAGACAGTTTACATGCAGATACACTCCGCAGCAAAATGGAGTTGCTGAGCAAAAAAACAGGCACATTGCTGAGATTGCGCGAGCATTGATGGAAGAGAAGAATATGCCGCATTGCTATTAGGCTGAGGCTGTTTCTACAGCAGTATACATCATGAACAAGACTCCAACTGCAGCCATACATGATGTAACTCCAGAGGAAAAGTTTACTGGCAGAAAACCAGATTTGTCTCATCTGAAAGTCTTTGGATGCATTGCATATGTGCATGTGCCAGATGAGCTGAGAACTAAGCTGGATCCGAAAGCTGAAAAATGTGTGTTTATTGGATACTCCCTTGAGCAAAAGGGATACAGGTGTTATAACCCTGCTACACGTGAGTTAAGGGTAAGCAAGGATGTTGTTTTTGATGAGATGAGCAGCTGGTATGTTGCTAAAAAAGAAGCTGTTGGGGCTAATGTGGTGGTAGTGTGGTTGCATAGAATGCAGGTTAGCAATCACAGTCTTTGAGTGGACCAGGAGAGTCCTCATCTAGTGGGTCTGTCGATAGACCATGGAGTGGCAGGCTGCGTCATAATACCAGCCCTGCAAATGTGACTACTACATCACGTAAAGGAAAAGAGAAATTGGTTGAGCCCCTTGGTATGCCTGACATTTCTGCAGTGCATTCTCATGTTGATGGAGAGTCTAGTGGCTGAGATATGAGCCTTGATGAGGAGCTTGGGATCCCACCTATGAGAACACCTGGTGTAAAGAAGGCTATGGAAGCCATGAATGAAAAGCTGCGAAGATCTGGTAGGGTGAAGAACCCTGTGCAGAGGTTTACTTATGATGGTTATGTGGCACATCACTATGCATATATGGAAAAGGTTGTGCAGGTTGTTGAGCCCACATGCATTGATGAGGCTGTTGGAAATGTGTGTTGGGAGAAAGCTATGGATGAGGAGATGGATGCACTATATGGAAATGAAACTTGGGATTTAGTGCAATTGCCTGAAGGCAAGAAAGCCATTGGATGCAAGTGGGTGTAAAAAGTTAAACATAACAGTGATGGAAGCATAAACAGGTACAAGGCTAGATTGGTAGCCAAAGGATATGCGCAGACATATGGGATTGATTATGAGGAAACTTTCAGCCCAGTTACCAAGATGGCAACGGTGAGAGTTGTGATAGCAGTGGCTGCGTCAAAGCAATGGTCTTTACATCAGATGGATGTAAAGAATGCATTCTTGCATGGGGATTTGCAAGAAGAGGTGTATATGTTGCAGCCACCTGGTTATAAGAATGTGGGTCACCCCGAGCATGTTTGCAGGTTGAAGAAAGCCTTGTATGGCTTAAAGCAAGCACCAAGAGCATGGTCTGACAAGATTTCTGAATATCTTGTCACTATTGGCTTTCATGTAGCCAATGCAGATTTCTCATTGTATGTGAGACATGGTGATAGAGGGGTTGTACTTGTCATCTATGTAGATGACTTGATCATTACGGGGGACCATGATGCAGAGATCTTTGATGTAAAGATCTTGCTTGGACAGAAATTCGATGAAGGATCTGGGGGAGCTCAGATATTTCTTGGGCATTGAGGTGATTAGGTCACCACATGGTATTGGATTACTGCAGAGACAGTATGGCTTGGACATGTTGTCCAAGTATGGTATGATAGGCTGTAAGCCTATTTCTATGCCATTGGATCAGAATGACAAGTTGAGTGCAGATTCAGGAGAGATCTTGGAGGATCCTACTATGTACAGGAGCATAGTAGGAAGTTTGATCTACATGACGATCACCAGACCAGATTTGAGCTATGCTGTTGGGTTGGTGAGTCAGTTTATGCAGGTTCCACGGAAACCGCATTTGGATGCAGTGAGATGCATACTGAGGTATATGAAGTCTACGTTGCATTGTGGACTATTCTATGAGACTGGGACAGAGATATGTGTACATGGGTACACAGATGCTGATTGGGCTGGTAGTATCTCAGACAGAAGATCTACTAGTGGCTTCATGTTTTCTTTGGGGAGTGCTGCTGTGACTTGGAGCAGCAAGAAGCAGCCTATGGTTGCTCTATCGAGTACAGAGGCCGAGTACAGAGGAGCTGCTATGGCAGCATGTGAGGTAGCTTGGTTGAGAAAGCTACTTGCAGATTTGGGTCTATCAGTGGATAGACAAGTTGTCATTTTCTATGACAACATTAGCAGTATACAGTTGGCCAGGAACCTAGTCTTTCATGCTCGTACGAAGCACATAGAGGTCCACTACCACTTCGTCAGAGAGAAGGTCTTAGCAAGAGACCTTGACCTTGTTTATGTCAGCACAGAGGATCAGGTAGCTGACATCTTCACCAAAGCATTGGGTACAGAGAAGCTCCGCAGATTCAGGGCTTCGCTTGGTGTACATGAGATGGAGTTGAGATCGAGGGGGAGTGTTGAGATATCGAGCTCGTCTAGTGAGGCGGTGGCCACTGATGACCCGCCTGGGGGATAGGCCCCACACTTACACCACTGGCATGGTTGGTGAGATCTTGGGTGATATGCGGCCAATGGGATGACAGGCTGTGTGATAGCCATTCTAGAGACTGGCATAGCTATAGCGCCAGCTCATTTAGTCGGGTTCACACTATAGAGAACCCGTGTATGTATTTGGTTGAGTACCTTTCATATTGTGTGTACTCTTATTCTTGTATATGGTGTGTTGAGTGTTGAGTAGAGAAGAAGAAGATTTTCAGTCTCTCACCTTGTGTGTTCTCTATTAGGGTTTTGTGAGTGTGTGTGTGTGCTTGCAAGAGCTCAAGCTCTCTTCCCCCCTGCATCTTTTCAGAGCTGGTGGAGGAGCTCTAGCTCCTTGCACACATCACATTAGGCCAAACCCTTCTAGCCATAGGTAACCAACCTCCTTGTGCTCCAGCCAAGTGAATCCATGCAGCAAACCGTCGCCTACAGCTGCCGATTTTTGCTGATTTGCTAGCGTCGTTTTTCTGGAGAAGAATGGAGATGTTGTCTTGCTCAGTTACCATGGCTCTAATTCCTCTTAGCCCAAGGTGTTTTCAATCATGATTTACAATCTGGTGAAGACAGAATTCAATTTGATCAAGTCTACAGTGAGATTCAAGCTCTTAATCAAATCTGCAGGTGACTTTGGTAAAACACAGATTAAGCTTTCAATATTTGGTCAAATCTTATGTTTATTGGCTTAATCCTCTACTAGACTCATTGCTATTGATGGCTTTGAAAGTATTTGAGCTCATTTGAAGTCTAAGGCACCAGATGACTCCTCGCATACTCTGTTTTTTGCACACAAAACAGTGGATTAATTTGCTAATCAATGGGATTAATCAGTGCTAATCACTATATTTTGGTGCAATTGAGGGTTCAAATTAACCACTAGGTATCTGATACAAATCCTTATAACTTCAGATTGCAATTCGGAGTTGGTTTGATACTCCAACCATTCCGTACAAATTGGTTACCCTTGATTTAATGTAATTTCTGGAAAAATTGTGCTGATAAATTTGTGATAATCATCATTTTACATTTAACCCTTGGTTAATGCCTGTAAATCTCACTCAAATTCAAGATTATTCATAGCCAGTTGCATTTGGGAATGTGCATAAGAATGAATGCTATATGCATTATGTATTGGGCACATTACATCAGTGTAAAAATGGGATCAGACACTGCCCTTGTCCAGAATAAGGCAAGAGGTAAGATCTCCCGCATAGATTTGGGTTTGCATTGCATAATGACACAAGATAAACAAAAAAAGCCCAAAAGAACTGTCAACAAAATGTTTAAACATGTTGCGCACATGGAGCAAAAAGACCTGACGGACAAGCTCATGTTGGCCCCAGCCATGAAAGAAGAAGAATATCTCTTTCCAAGAAGAGGATCCACACCGAGAAGAAGATCTAAAGGAAGAATTGAAGGAAGACATGATGGATAAGAAGAGCCCCTTTCACTCGCACAGTGAAGGAGATTCTCCAATGATATAGAACAGAGTTCCATGTGCAAGGGATCGCCCTTGAAGCATTGCAAGAAGCCTCCAAGGCTTACCTTGTTGGGCTTTTTGAAGACACCAACCTCCTTGCAATACATGCAAAGAGGATTACCATATCTGCCAACAAGGACATGCAACTACATTAGGAATTTTTTGGACCCAAAAAGGGCCTCCTAAAAGATTTCTAACTTTAAGGGATTAGAGCTTAAAAAGCTAGGCTTAAGGGAGACAAAGGCTATGATGACCCCTTTTTTTTCCCTTGCCACATCAGCCATACCCGCCTAGTTTCACTTTTTAAAGGGAATATTCTCATACTCTCTCTCTTACTTTTTGACTTTTCTCATAATTTCTCTCTTACTTTTTGAATTTTTTATCTTCACTCTCTATAAATTGAATCTTTTTTGTGAGTTTGAAATCTCCTTTCTCATTAACTCCCACCATATTTCCCTTCCACATCAGCAAAACATTATCGTATATTTAGGTGGGCCCCAAAAAGTGAAAATTTTTTATTTTTATTTATTTTTACATTTTAGGGGGTGAAAAAAACACCACCCAACCAATATGTATGATGAAAATAAAATTTTCCCTCCAAAAAGCTTGTAATTCAAGGGTCACGTCAAAAGCCTGTTCGGAGCCAGTACGTCCATAACTAACTGGCAGGTCCCCACAACCCCATAAAGATAACTAACTATCAGATCCCGAAATTGTGGGGATCCCTAAAATTATTATTTTTGAATTTTTCTCATAAATATTTTTTATTAATGTAAAACTCCATGATAGTATATTTGTATATCAAAAATATCATTTTCTACTTAGAAAAATGGATTTGTGTTAAACGTGCAACAGCAAAGTTTTATTAACAGTCTCTTTCACTCACTCACTCTCTCTCTCTCTCTCTACTATAAGGATCTCTCTGCTTTAGCTTCTTCCTCTGCTTAGCTATGGAGCCTTTGCAAGCTATGTGTGTATCCCCTTGTGAAGCTAGAAAACGGCAGGTTGATTTACACATTCATATTCGTGAAGAGTATGGTAGCTCTAAAAAAACCCATCCTACTGATGCACAATCTGTCCAAGCTCGTAGGATAGCTAAGGAGAAAAATGTAGATCTTTGGGTTAATGGGCATCTCTATCCAATTGACCCTCCATTAAGAGAAAACCCTCCTTTTCCCAATTTATCATCTTTTATGCAATTTGTTGGTGAAGGAGAGCTTGGCTTGTTAGGATACTGTAGAATATTGAGTACAAGTGGAGCTTGGCAAACCCATATTCTCCAATCTCAATTGCAAGCATCACAATTCAGCCTTCTACAATGTCAAGAAGGAGTTAAAACATCATCAGATAAAATGAAAGAGATCCTCACAAAGAATGTGGAGAAGGATGCAAAGATTCAAAGGCTAGAGAAACTTATCAAATGACTCAAAGCAACGCCAAATGGTGCTAGTAAGAACGCAAAAAGACATTGGCTGGTATAGAATCTCTTGCATTTAAAGGTGGAGCATGGAAGAAAAGGATTCATACAACAAAGTAAGTAACATAAACTCTCATTATGCACTCATTGATTTAGACAAAATAATCATGATTTGTATTCTGCCAGGAATTTTCTGCAAGAGGTGTGTGGTTCTAATGAAGAGGGATGGAAGGATTTGGTCAAAGCCATTCTGAATATCAAGAATATTCTCTCAATTTTTACTGACCCTCATCATCCTAAAATACGCCAATGATGCAGCTGGAATCAGCATGAAAGGGTACCAAGAAATCCGTCAGGTTATAAAAGATGCATTTCTAAGATAAGGAATCACTGGCACTTTATTTCCTACACTCAAGGTGATTCACAATCTCAAACGTATCAATAATGATGATGTGCAGCGATCTATAGGACAGTTTTATCACGTTGAGGACACACTAACATTAGACACAGGGTCAAGCAGAAAGAAAATCAAGACAACAAGTACAAAATTTCACTATGATGTTTACAATAACATCTTTGTTCATATTGAGAGACTCAATAAGCTATGGTGAAGTTCTATGGTCTTTCACCAGAAGGTGAGAACTTGCAATTGCTACTATTCATGTTTTTCAGTAGAAAATGAAGACGATTGATTTGTTTTGAATATTGTAAATTACCGTTTATTTACAGTTTTGGGGAGCACACATTTATTTGTGCTCAAGTTAGATGAGTGCCAAATTGTGAAAGGTCGAAAGCTGGAATGTATGAGCATTACGCTCATGAATGAGGCCATGATCTGTGCATGGGAAAAGACTACCAAACCAGTTTTTAGTGTGCAATCTGAGAAAGAGGTCTGGTGGCTTGGTGCATTCGAGGTACTAAGGAGACACATGAGGTATTGACATCGATGTTTAAAAGGACTCCCTGGATAACAGATGTACTCAAAAAGCAAATTTATGGTGGTCAATTTTTAGATGTAGAAAACATAGGAAAGTTCAAGGTGGATTGGCATCTTGGGGGAGATTTGAAGACAATTAAATGCATGATGGGTTGTGCTCAAAAAGGCGCGACATCAAGATGGCCTTGTCCATACTGCAATGCTCAGATTGATATTCCTCGGCACAAAAAGACAAATGAAAAAGGTATACAGAAGGTTGTTAAAATTACAGTAATGTGATGAGTTATGGTGGATCAAATGCTAGAATCAACATCATTAACAAAGTAATTAGATGATGATTAAGATGTGTCTAGTGAGTAATTAACTAATAGCTTAATGTAGGCATGGATAATAAAAGATGAGCAAATTCTCATTAGGCCAATGCCTCAATTTATAGAGTTTACATCCAAGCATCTAATCGCACTGATTTCTCCTTGATTCACTCTACCTCGTTTGCTTGATTCTCTCCACCTCTCCCAGAATATCTCCACACCTCTTCAATCTTCTCATGCTTCCCTTTATTCTCTCCTAGTAGATTGTTCTCACCTTTTCACAGGTTCTCTCACATTTACAGATTCTCTTTTACAACCTCTAGCCAACGGCTTGTTCTCGCACACACCCTATTCACTTGTATATTTCAACACCTCCCCTCAAGTGAATACTCCTAGCACACCTGGACCCTATACCAAGTTTCCCTCTTACTTGATAGTCCGCGACCAGTGCCTAGCACACCTCCCCTCAAGTGAACAATCTTAGCACACCTGGACCTTGTACCAAGTTTCTCTCTTACTTGATAGCCCGCGACCAGTGCCTCAAGTCCCTAAACTCATAGTCCTTGACACTCTCTCTCTCTATGTGTCCAAGGCTACTACAAGTGCCCGCGACTTTGACTAAAGTGCTCACACATACATCTACCACATGGCCTACATCATCGGTGGCTCAAAGGTGGTTTTACTTTGTTGGGGCAGGTTACATTGGGTTGTGGGGTCTCTCTCTCTCTCTCTCTCTCAGAGATTTTCACATGGCTCCTCTCTCTTTGGAGCCTCACATCTTCTCTTGTCTTCAGTCTTCTTGTCGTGGGCAGCTTCTCTTCACGCGTCCATGTCTTCCTCTTCTTTCAGTCTTCTTGTTGTGGTAGCTTCTCTTCACGTGTCCATGTCTTTCTTTAGTGCTTCCTTTAGATCTTCTTCTCGGTGTGGATCCTCCTCTTGGAAAGAGATGTTCTTCTTCTTTCATGGCTAGGGCCATGAGCTTGTCCATCAGTTATTCTTGCTCCATGTGAGCAACATGTTTAAATGTTTTGTTAACAGTTCTTTTGGGCTTTTGATATTTATCTTGTGTCATTATGCAATGCAAACCCAAGTCTATGCGGGAGGTCTTACCTCTTGCCTTATTCTGGAAAAGGGCAGTGTCTGATCCCATTTTTACACTGATGTAATGTGTCCAATACATAATGCATATAGCATTCATTCTTATACACATTCCCAAATGCAACTCTGGTTGTGAATAATCTTGAATTTGAGTGTGATTTGCAGGCATTAACCAAGGGTTAAATGAAAAATGATGATTACCATAAATTTATCAGCATAATTTTACCAGAAATTACATTAAATCAAGGGTGACCAATTTGTACGGAATGGTTGGAGTATCAAACCATCTCCGAATTGCAATCTGAAGTTATAGGGATTTATATCAGATAGCTAATGGTTAATTTGAACCCTCCATTGCACCAGAATATAGTGATTAGCACTGATTAATCATTGATTAGCAAATTAATACTCTATTTTGTGTGTAGAAAACAGAGTATGCAGGGAGCCTAGATCTGAGGCCTTAGAGTTCAAATGAGCTCAAATCCTTTCAAGACCATCAATAGCAATTAGTCTGATTTCTCCTAGATGCACCGACAGTTTGCGCTTCTGATTGGCTTAGCTAGAGCACCATTGAGTTACCTATCTTGGGCTAGAACGCTTTGGGCTAATGTTAAACCTACAAGGAGAGGGAGCTCCTCCACACTGGCTGGGGGTACAGAAAGCTTCTTGAAAATAACTCTTGAAAATAACTAAAAATTTGATTATTTTCTAATTATCTACTAATCATAAATAACCAGATAATGGGCTCATAAACTTGATAGAATATAGGCTTGGCTCTGATACCATGTTAAAATTACAGTAATGTGATGAGCTATGGTGGATCAAATGCTAGAATCAACATCATTAACAAAGTAATTAGATGATGATTAAGATGTAATTAGTGAGTAATTAACTAATAGCTTAATGTAGACATGGATAATAAAAAACTAGAAAATTCTCATTAGGCCAATGCCTCAATTTATAGAGTTTACATCCAAGCATCTAATCCCACTGATTTCTCCTTGATTCACTCCACCTCTTTTGCTTGATTCTCTCCACCTCTCCCAGAATATCTCCACACCTCCTAAATCTTCTCATGCTACCCTTTATTCTCTCCCAGTAGATTCTTCTCACCTTTTCACAGGTTCTCTCACATTTACAGATTCTCTTTTACAGCCTCTAGCCAAGGGCTTGTTCCTGCACACACCCTATTCACTTGTATATTTCAACAAAGGTTGGTTCTGTTGGGAAGCATGCCTCGAAAGGTCCTAAGAAAGGGAAGAAGCAACAAGAGGATGCAGTAGATCCAACCGAGTCAACTGATGATGAAGATGAGGAATAACCAAATGCAAGATGGGTGGAAGGTGTCATATCTCGTGATATGCTAGGAGAACCAAACAAGAATTCAAATTGGAGCCCCATCATTAATTTTCCACTAAAGAATATTCACTTTTGCACACTTCATGCATTCATGAGAATCTTTGATCGATTGCTTAAGTGCCATATCGATTATGCATTCACAATGCCTACACAAGAGAGGAAAGTTGCAGCCCTTGGTAAATTAGAGCATCTTTTGAATTCTCTCGGTTGCCATGGCGGAAACGTGAAAATTGAAGTGAATAAGCAGGCCTCTGGTATGTCATACGAGGTTGCTCAAAAGGTCTCCAATGACTGGATCAAAGGTAAGGAGATTTTTGGAGAGGCCAGCAAACATAGAGAATTCAAAGAAGACTTAGGGACTTTGGAGAGACCTGTGTGCAATCACCACAAATGTAGATTGTCCAACGCCAGCTCTTGTAAATATGCGCAAATAGCTTTGGATAAATTTCAATAACATGGTTCACATTATGAATCAAAGTAGCACAACTGCTCAAGAACGAGCATCATTCCAACAACATATCACAAAATTCACCAAAAGTGTGCTAGGTGCTTGAGGAGAGAGTAAAGTAACACACTATATGGTAAGTTGTACAATAAAAAAATAAACTGGTGTTTTAACCTTTACTTTTTCTAATTAGATTCTATTGTCATGTGTACAGCACATAGTTTATGTGCATGGTGCGTATTTCATGAACAAGTATGGATCACTGACATGTGGAGTACCCAAGGGATGGAGAAATCACATTATAAAGCAAGAGGGGTTTATTTTAAAAATACAAGACATGGAGGTGGAGCTTCTGCAGGAGGAACACGTACAAACTATCTACAAGAGATGTTCAATTGGTTTTATCGCACAACCTTTGGAAGGATATTGGTTAGGGAGCGGGCCCAACAATCGAAGCTTGCGCAAGAGACACGCAAGGCTACAAAAGTCATGCTCGGCTTGAATTGTTGCAGACCAATGCTCCCCATAGGCATGGTGCTTGGCGTGCAGTACGAATGAGGAGACAAGGGAGGCATTGGGTTGTGCACGCACCAGCATAAATCTAAATGTAATAAGGCTAAGAAAATAAGTTTAGTTAGGTTTTTTTCCCCCCCTTTAAAAAAACTATTAATAGTTCCTTCTCTTACTTCATTTTCATTTCACTTTTTTAGAGAGCTTGAGCTCAAGATCTACATAGACACCCACGTAAGGACACCAGCACATCACCACATTAGCATAGTCGTACATGGATATGGCACGCACCAAGAACATTGCACGTGTTACCATGCCTTCACAAAACATAGTGCAAGGCACCCAACGACCACATACTGGTGACACCACAGAAGAGAGTGACCCCTTGGATTCTAGGACACATCGCCCAATGGGATCACCAGAGTCCAACCCTCCTCCCACAGCAACAGCAGCGCACACACATGCAGGCCCTTCTAGTAGTGGGAGAAAGCATGTGAAGAAGACCCCACAATGCAGCCACCCCAGAGATCAAGACAAAGAGGCCGATGATGAGCAGTTCGACTGGGTTGGTGAAAACGTTCCTACATTGTGCAGCACCATAGGTGCCAAGACCCTACTACTAGGACAGGGTCCCCTACCTACCCAGGAGGAGCTTGATACACAGGTACCACAGCAATAGGAGGAGGAGGATTCAGACTATGAGAGAGACCAAGAGGAGGTTCCTGTAAGTGCGCGCAAGCGTAGAAAAATCAAGCTCTTCAAGCTAAGGAAGTCCCAACCTCGCCAATGCACTAACACAACACAGAGAGGTCCAAGGAGAGGGATGCGCCAAGGGAATAGGGCTCTATAAGAAATCAAGTTTTATCAAAGGAACACTGAGTTGGTGGATAAGAGGAGCCCCTTTCGCTCGCACAGTGAAGGAGATTCTCCAACGATATAGAACAGAGTTCTGTGTGTGCAAGGGATTGCCCTTGAAGCATTATTGCAAGAAGCCTCCAATGCTAGGCTTTTTGAAGACACCAACCTCCTTGCAATACATGCAAAGAGGATTACCATATCTGCCGCCAAGGACATGCAACTAGCTCGGTGCATTCTAGGCGAGTGAGACACGATCTAGAGATCTTAGATGTTAACCTTTTTTTTAAAGCAACTCTTTTGTTTCAAACCCTCCTTTGTAACAAGCCTATCTGGCTTTCATTTGTAACCTTTTGATAGTTAAAATTTTAAGTTTCTCTTACAATGTCTCGGTGTCATCATGTTTGTTTAACATGGAGTGTCTATCATGTGCGAGTTTGTCACCCAAGGCATCAAAAATGCTCCAACGCAGCATCATGTCCATGGACCTTGGCTTGGTCTCTGCTGTGCCGCTGCCTCTCCCAGCAAATGTGTCAATTTCAACCACCCTCTGCAATCAAAGGAAAAATCAAAATATTTTCCTATACATAATTACAAATGTTTCTAGGTTGTAAAAGGTCGATTATTACCTCTTGCTCAATGTCTTATTTTGCCAAAGTGCTGGTGGGGGGCAGAGAGGTCAATCGAGGACTTAGCCTCATCCTTTTTTAGTGCTTTGGTCTCCTCCATTACTCCAGCAAGGGTATCCTTTTCAGCCTCTAGCTTTTCTTGTAAGGTTGTGAATTTCTCCTCTGGAACTAGGGCTTGCTTTGGAGTCTCAACCACAGTTTCCTTGACGAAAGCAACTGTCTCTAGCTGCTGCGATAGATTCTCCAAGGGGTAATATAGCACTATCTAGGTGAGGACCGAGGTTAGACGTATCAAGGTCCTCACATCGCGTGCATATAATGCCCAAGCATTCATCCATTCTCAAGCCAGCTATCTTTTCAAGGTCATGAAGAAATAAGTATTCTTCACCTTCCACCACAATGGTGTGCTCAAGAGATTGATCTCAAGCTCTGGCAGCACCTTGCTCTCCTCGTGTGGGGAAGATGGCCCCGCATCTTCTACTACAGTGGGCTGTTCAGTTGTAGATTGTGCACCCTCTCGAAAGTGCTATGATATGCAAGCTACTCTTCTACACCATCACTCGTTCCTACCGCCTTCACTTCCTTGTCATCCCTCAAATACCCTGCCAACTGCAATGCAGGCATCTCTACCTCCTCATCCGAATCCTCATTGCTGATGAGGAATGCAAAAGTGGCGAGCCATGAGAGGAACCTAGTTCCTAAATTGCCCTTCTCCCCAACCTCTTCACCTCCTGCTTATTGGGGATGCAGATGTCGATGAAGCATTCAAGGCACTGGATATAGGAGCGGGCATATTGTTGAATGTACTTAAGCAGCTCAACAGGCACCCATCGATCATTGGGGCAATGGGGAAAGGAGATGGAGTGGGGAGCCAAGTATTGCTCCATGTATGCAATCTGCATCTCATAATGTTGGGATGCAAGGGTGAGTGACTTTTCAAAGTCGACTTCATGAGAGAACATGACAAAGAGCTCACTCTTGCCCGCCGCCCACGAGGTGGTGGAGAGAGGAACTCACATAAGTTGTCAAAGTGAGTAGCCCTATGAATGCAAAGAGATAGTGTGAGCTCGTGCTTAGTTTCTATCGCACGTGAAAATGAGAAAGAAGGTACCTTTGGCTATTTATAGTTAAAATTTAAAGTTTGGCCTTTTCACACTAGACCGCTAGACAAAAAAAATATAATTTGTAAAAATATTAAGATTTCAATTAAATAAAGATTGGTTAAAAAAGAGCCTGCTCTACAAAATTACAAGCATGTTATCTAATCTAAAATTGTTGTTATGTCTTCATTTTTTTCCCCTCTCGTGACATTTACTTCATGTTGATCTCCATCTCCTTGTTGACTTGAAAACTTGTCATTGCCTTTACCTCGATCTTGAAACTCTTGCCCCTCACGTGCATCAAAACAAAGGCTATTTTCCCATATACTCAGTTCATCTTTAAGCTTTTTCGCATGCCTACTATGTGTTGGTAGAGCTATGCACCTTGCTGTGCTGAAAATTCAAGGTCCCCCATTTGCCATGATTCTGAGACCATGGTTGTCCCCTCCATACGCTTCCCAATCCGTAAAAATATAGAAAGTGGCACAATAACCAGAAAGTGTAAGGGTTAACTCTAGACATGTAGTGGAATCAGATATACCTTTCTTCTCATCAACTTGAAACTTGACTTTTTCACATTGTCAAAGCCCATGATGCTAAAGTGTTGATGCAGGTTTGCTAGGCTCCAATGCTTGCTTGCTGCCACTCGCTCAATCCATCCATTTTGCATCATCACAGCTACCTCAATAGGCATAATTTCTTCTTCTGAGGCCTTGAAGTGGGATTCATGTTCCGTGCTTTTGCATCCATCTTTGGTAGTGCACAGACACATGTACAAAATAGAGCATTCCTTCAATCTATGCGATTCTAGGTGGGGGGACCTCTAAGTTTGGGCCCAAGAGGTAGGGGGACAAGAGTAGTAATTAGGCCCCATTAGCAAACCAAAGCCTAGGCCCCCTAGGGTCAAAGAAGTCAAAAATGTGCACCCAACCCTCTTCCTATTGGTCCATTCCTAATCAAAAGTTAATCCAAGAGGCCCTCTTTGGGTCCAAAAAATTCCTAATATAGCTCAGCGCATTCGAGGGGAGTGAGACACAATCTAGAGATCTTAGATGTTAACCTTTTTTTTTGAAGCAACTCTTTTGTTTCAAACCCCCTTTGTAACAAGCCTATCTGGCTTTCATTTATAACCTTCATGTGCCATTTTGTCACCCAAGGCATCAGAAATGCTCCTAGAGGATTGAGGAAGCTGTGCCAGAACAATGCGAATTTAGCCTCTGCAAACAACGACAATGTAGGCTCAAAATTTACACTACTCTGGTACTTCTCTCCTAGCCACTCTGGATCATTTCTGATGCATTTATAATGAAGTTGAGCATACTAATTGTGAGAAACAGTAGTTTATAAGATAAAAACACCTTTAATCATGTGTAAAAATATAGTGTCTATCATCCAATGCATCAGAATTGCTCCTGGAGGATTGGGGAAGCTATGCCAGAACAGTGCAAATTTAAGCTCTGCCAGCCAGCGATGCACGCTCAAAATTTGCACTGTTCTGGCACTGCTCTCCTAGCCACTCAAGATCATTTCTGATGCATTTATAATAAAGTTGAGTACACTAATTGTGAGAAACAATAGTTTATAAGATAAAAACAGCTTTGATCATGTGTAAAATTACATTGTTTGTCATCCAATGCATCAAAATTGCTCCTAGAGGACTGGGAACACCATATTGGGGAATATAGGAATTCCTCACAAGTTTAGGACACTTGGTCAAAAGTTTGGATTAACCATAACTTGAACACCACTAATCCAAAATGAGCGCTTTATAGCTCTTTAGATTCCATTTTTCAAGCGCTTTCCAACGATAAGTCATATGATAGGGTTTTGAGAAACTTACAAGCATGTTATCCATGTCCCCTTTTTTAAGTATTCAAAAATGGAAATTGGGAAATTCCCAAATTCACTAATATGGTGTTCGGGGAAGCTACGCCAGAATAGTGCGAATTTAGGCTCTGCACCGACGATGCAGGCTCAAAATTTGCACTGTCTGGCACTACAAGCTGCCCTCTTGCTTACAACTCTCTCACCCATCTACAACACTTTCTCAGAAGACAGTGTCATGCCGAAGATCAAAAAGTCTCAGAGGCCAAACAAAAGGACTGAGAAAATCCTCTGTATGCCCATGATCATCCGTGATATGAGGAAGAAAGAATATCGGGTATGGGCAAAGAAGTGTGGGTTTGAAAAACTGATGGAGCACCAGTGGGAGGAGCTGTAGGACCCCGAGGATGGGGGGAAATTGATAAATCGATTTTTGAAGACCAACACAGTGCATGTAGCGGGGATGGAGCTTATAAAAGTTTCAGATCTTGCAGTGCATCATGCAGTGGGATTGTCAATGGATGGTATGATGGACACAAACTTGAAGCCGAGGGTGGAAGAAGAAATTCCAAAGACTAGAAACATGCATCAACTGTGAAGGATGTGGTGGATGAAACTCAACGGGAATAGTTCATCTTTTTCTTGCAGAACATCATGTTCCTGGGCAAGACGAAAGACATGTCTAATAAAAACTACAGACTGCTTAGAGCAACAGAAACATGAGAAAAAATAAATTTGGCCACCATTTACAAAGAAAATGTGGGAATGAGGGAAGCCACTTGGGCTAAGGAGAAACAGCCCACTATAATACATGCGCACCTAAGGGTGATTGCTCAGGGCTGCCAGGTCAGTGGATCTTTGGATAGGAGATTTCCAAGTCAAACAACATCCAAACCACATAGTGTATGGATCCTATGCTACTAGAGTGGACACGGTTTTGGATGTGACATGTTGTAGATACAACTTCTTCCCAATAGGTGGGGGAAAGGTTGGCAACTTTAAGCATGGTCTTGGCAAAATTCTTGAGCGTGCAATTATGGCACTCGACAATCCCGTTTTGTTGAGGGTCGTCCAGAACCATAAAGCTTTGGTGAATACCAGCATCTCAGCAATAATCACAGAGTAGGTGAGAGGAATACTCACCCCCATTATCAGATTAAATTGCTTTAATTTTATGTGTTCATTGGTTTTCCACCAGGCGTAAGTCTTAAAGGATCGAAGGACTGTGTCAGCGGATTTGTCTTTAAGAAAGGCAGCTATGGTGAAATGAGTATAGTCTTTAATAAAGTACTCATTATTGGGTAAGTGATTTAGTGTGGGCATAGGGCCACGAAGGTCGGTATGGATAAGTTGGAGAAGCTCAGTTGTGTGAGTTCTATGTTTGGTATACTTGGTGTTTGCTAATTTACCATATATACAGCCCTCACAAAGTACTAGTGGAAGGTAATGTATAGTTTAGGGCTAAATGCTTTTTAAGAATGCATTGCATGGTTTTATAATTAAGGTGACCAAGTCTGTAGTGCTAAAGTAATGTTTTGTGAGGAATGCGTGTTGTGTGACTCACACTATGGACTTCTGAATCATGAACATGGATTATCGTGCAACCTAAGAAATACAATTGGCCATATTTTGGACACGTGACCACATAAGTGTGACCAGAGGTGAGGCGATAGTGGACTGAGAAATGAGTATGATAAAATGCAAAGAACGTAGTAGGACAATTCAGACAGTGTTGCCATCAGATAGTTCAATGCAAGTAGTGCCCACACCGATGGCCTGTTGGACACCTTTATTCCCAAATCAGATATCAAAAGAGGTATCTATTGGACGGTAATGGTGAAGCCAATCACGGCGGGATGTGAGATAGCATATGGTTGTAGTGTCTAGAATCCCGGTAAATGAGGTGTTGGCCCATGCTCATGAAAACCAATTTTTTAAGCAAGTGAAAAAACCCCCTACTTTCTAATTCAAGCCGGGATTTCTATTATAGGCCGGTTTTCAAATGGCGCCATGTCAACAAGTACACCCGTTTTTCAAAGCCAAAACAACAATCATTTCGCTAACCAAAAACCATTTAAAAAACACAACTCTAAAACTAATCCTCTTTTAGTATGTTACCAAACAAAGCTATTTGCATAAAATAACCACTCACAGTCAAGACCAACTCAAATTTTCTCCCGCTTTCCCATTTTGTAGCCATTGAGAATACCTCCAAGAGTCCAATGCGGGTCCAATGCATGTTGACACATAACCGATCACGTAGCTCGCACCACCACCGTTTCTTTTAATAACTAACCCAGCAAAAGGGCAGCAGCGTCTCCTCTTACCATCACTCCACGCCCCTGGTGGGGGGTGGGATCTTGCAACGGGTGGGATCTTGCAACGGCTAGAACTTGGGTATATAGTATATAATATATATTTTTTATATCCTTTAAAGTAAGGACATACTCGTACATAACCCTTGAAAAAAAGGGAAGACTTTTGTCCTATAGTGAATATCAAGTTTTAGATAAAATTTTCTCCTTTATGAAAAAGGATTAGACAAATTTTTTTCCAAAGGGCGGTTTTTCGTGAGCACTGGTTCGTGTTGGGTAAGGGTTCTATAAATTAAAAAAAGGTATCCTCAACGGAGGATTGAAATTTGAGAGACATAGGACGCATCGTCTAGTTCGTCATCATAAGAGCTAGACTGGCTGCCTGAGTCAGACACATAACTGGCCTGACCATGGCGGTATTTATTTTTGGCCTTGTTATGTTTATTATGCCAGCAATCATGAGAATTGTGACCAGGACGATTGGATATGCGACAAAAGATATTTTTAAGGCAGAAATGGCGGTTGCTTGAGGACGAAGGGACCCTTGCTGTTACGGTATGAAGGCTTAAATGGGGTATGTTTAGAACGATTAGGAACTGATGTATTGGATGATATGTGGCTAGAGTGGGGTTTCACATACATAGCAAGGGTGGTATTGGTAGAAGGTAAGGATGAGATCATTGAGCTGTGCATGGCAGATTCTTGTATTATTGTTGGGATTAAGGTACGTATGGTTAAATTTTCTTGGGTCGTTTGAGTTGTAATAAATGGTTGCCACACAAAGAAGGTAAGGATGCCAAAAGGCAAATGGCTTGGACATTTTGGGGTAGGGTAAGTCCAGAAAGGGTAAGATCATCCATGGCAGTCCTCCAAGTATGAAGTTACATGATCGTTTTCAGTCATGCTAATTTTCATGAGCTTTTTAATGTTAGCAACTTGAGATGAAACGTCAGTATGTTCATATGTTTGTTGTAATTGACGCCAGATTTGATTAGTGGTGCGGGCATTAGCTTGGACATTAGAATCATGCATTTTTAATGTACCATCAACAATGGTCAGTAGGTCAAGTTTCTACAGTAATAATTCCATGGTCATCTTCCATGGTTGATAATTGTTGTCGGACAATTTGTCCACTTTGTATGTGGGCTTGGGCCATCGTGACAACTGTCTGAATCATAAGTCAAGAGGTTAGCAGTCACATTCGTTTTCTTCTGTTTTGGTGGTCTGCTCCTTATTCTAAATGTGACACCATGTGCAGAATCGTCAAGCGATCACCTATGGTAAACTCTATTACAGACATAGATGCGCATAATAGAATTATTTTATTAATCGAGTAATGTCTTTACATAATCGGCTTGCGTCGCCCTTTGAGTCACGCCTTTGGCTTTTCATGTTTTAAATTACATTGTCAATAAATAGTATTTGGCTTTTAATAAGGTGCGAGCATTATAATTCTTTAAGAGGTTTGTGTCATCTTGCTTTTTTGGGGGGGTTCTTAGAAGAGGAGAAAATAACATCAAAAAATGAAAAAAAATGGAATACAAAGGTGACCAAAATCCATTTTCAATATAATCCATCAGATTATGCATGCAGGATAATCCGTTGAAATATCCATTCAGACGTTTTATACAATTCCATGTATAATATACACTAGTACTCAACCCCCATGTTGCTGCAGTATAGAAAAGACATTAAGAAAAAAAATGGAAGCTCGAATACAAAGGACAATTGAAGGGAATTTCTCCTCTTACTTTTTAGAAATCCAGGATTTCTCTTTTCTCTCCTCTTCTTGTGCCTTGGTTGTCCATGGTTAGAAATCCAGGATTTCTCTTTTTTCTCTTCTCTCCTCTCCTTGTGCCTTGGTTGTCCATGGTTGTCCATGGTTAATATATAATAAAAGATAATAAATTAATATGTAATATACATAAATATATTATTTTTTCTCTTCTCTCCTCTCCTTGTGTCTTGGTTGTCCATGGTTAATATGTAATAAAAGATAATAAATTAATATGTAATATACATAAATATATTATTTTTTAAATTAAAATATACTTTTTATTCTCTATCTCTCGCTCTCTTTCCACCCTCTCCCACTTTACCTCTCTCTCTCTCTCTCTCTCTCTCTCCCCCCCAGGCCTACCCCATCCCCATCTCATTCTCTCTCAAGCACACACATAATATTCCAATATAGTCGTATTGCAGTGTAATTATAATTTAATTGGATGCATAATCTTTCAATATAGTGGTGAAACAGGGTAATAAGAACTTAATTAAGTATATAATCATTCAGTACATAGTTATAAAGTAGTGTAATTATCAAGTCTGAATCGTGATTAATCATGGGATTAGAGGGGAAACTCACCGCCAAATAATGCTTGCCTTCGAGGTTGTAGCCGTCTTTGTACTTTTTGGAAATAGTGCAGAGGATCAACTCTATCGCAAGGGGCTGATCCACGTATGCTATAGCTACCCACAATCTTGCAAAATCTGGGAGGGAACACACAAAAAAAAGGCGTAATTATATCATTAATCTGGCATCGAACCCAAAATCCTCTCAAGCACGCCAGCTACTCCTGCCAACTTAGAGGCTGATGGTCGCTCTGTCACACGGGACTCACACCTGTGAGCGTGAAACTCTACGTCCACGCCAAAGCAAGATCTTGGCTTGAACCGCTTGACGCGACCCTTCTCTAAACAACCACCACCCAAAGTTTATAGACTCTATTTGTTGCCACGTTCTAGGATTTGTCTTTTTGTCTTTACCAAAGTTTACCATTGTTAATATGTAATAGATAATCTGTAAGATGCTTTAAAATTGTATAATTCATTTGATTTGTATAATAGCCCGATTTATAAACAATGCTATAATCCGTCGGATTATAGCATAATACGTCCGATTCTATACCCCAGGATAATTCGTCGGATTATAGTATAATACGTCAGATTATGCCTTGATGAGTTGAAAGAAATTTGACAAATACGGAAATGCCGAACCAACAAAATTCACCGAAAATTAGCAACATTACCAAATTTAACAATTCAAAATCAAAGAAAACCATCGATTCCAAGGGTTAAACAAAATTAAAGCATAAATTGAATAAAAACGAATCCAAATTCCAACTTCCTTATGAAAAATGTATGGTACTCACCGACAGCATTGCCTAAGACTTGCAATGCTCTCCTGTATGCTTCATGTGCCACCCATAGAGAATTGTACACTCTACTACTTTCCCTGTGACTGCTCAATCCACTCTCCTTCTCCTACTACAAACCACGTACACACACTCCCGCAAGCACATGCATAAAGCAAGAAAGCAAAGAGACATGCAAATCCTGCATGTCATAGTCAATTGATTAAGCAATGGAGAGTAAAAAAGAGTAGATAGCTCATAAGTACTTCCTTTCATTAGAGTGTAGGCAAAAAAGTCCCAAAAAAATGACCATACAAGGCCTTTTATACTCATGTACGAGTCAATAAACTTGGGCGGACAAAAAGGGACAACAATTTTACATTGAATCCTTACTTCTCTATTTATCATTTAAAATATATATCCCTAGGCTTCTAGTAGGGAAATAAAAGTCGGCCAAAATACAATTGGCCTTGTCATGCTGACAATGCTTACGAAGATATCCAAAACAATCTATTGCCTAGAATAAGTAGAGTCGGTATTCAACCTAGGATTCCCTAAAACCTCAGGTTCATCTTGACTTGAGCTTTGGGCTTGGCTTTTGAAGGCTCGAAGTCCTGTCCTTGTCAACACACATACATTTGGAGATTATTTAAAAGTAAAAAATTAGCTACAACTTCACTTTAGGCAGTACTTGTTCACTACTAAAGCTTTGTAGCATATTGCAGATAGTACTTAAGCAGTACTCATTTAACAAGAGTAGCTTCACACACATTTATGAACAATACTATAGCACTATAATATACTGAAGGTCGTACTTTCACAGTACTACAATAAGAACTACTTCATCGACTTCACCCACATGACCAATACTTTAGCACATGAAGACTCCATAAAGGTAGAGCATTACTTAATTAACAACAACACAAATTCACACACAATAATCAATAATACTTTAAAATACTTTAAAATCGTTCTTTAACAGTATTGAAATAAGAACGACTTCCTCACGTTCACCCATATGACCAATAGTGTAGCAAAGGATAACTGCATAATATTACAAACAGTACTTGAAAGTACAAAATTAACTACAATATTGAATACACACATATAGATAGTACATAAATAGAACTAGAAAGTACTTAATTAGCTACATTTGTGCACCGCATACTTCATGAAATACATGAACATTTAAAAGCTAAGAAGAAAGCTAACATCATAAACATGACCAATATTATAGCAAATGGGGTGTGGCTTGGAGTGAAGATGCGGGTGAAGCAAGTCCGGATGTGATCAAAAGTTGGGCACTCTAGTAAGGTGTGGTGCTGAATCTATGAGACATAGGGTACATAGGTGTAGGGACTCCTCGCATGTGCCCCAACACCCCATCTCAGTCCAAAGAGACTGGGAGCTAAGATGAATTGGGGCCAGTGTACAACTTGCCAATATGGGGATGTGCTCTAGCATGTACAAGTGGATGAAAGACCCTCTCTCGGAGAAGAATTGTTGTGAATCATGACACAAGGAACTTTTGGTGGTTCCCTATATAGTGAACTTCACCATATATAGGAAATTTTGAGAGATTTCCTGGTTATGTTGATGGAAATTTCCTATATATATCTAGACAATCATATTCCCCATTCACTCAATCCTCTATATGTAGGAAATATGGGCTTATATCTAGGTAATTCAATTTCTTATATAGGAAATATGGGATTATATCTAGGTAATTCAATTTCTTATATAAGAAATATGGGCCAATATCTAGGTAATTAAATTTCCTATATAGAGAGTATGAGCCAATATCTAGGTAATTCAATGTACTAACAATATATTGGGCCAATATCTAGGTAATTCAATTTTCTATATAGAGAATGAATAAGAAATATATATAGGCTATTATCTAGATAATACAATTCCTTATATAGAGAATGGATTGCCTATGTGGAGAATTGAACCACAAATGAGTAAATGGTTCTTTAAAAAAATTGGTTATTTTGGAAAAATTGATTACTTTGAAACTTTTATACTTAATATTCAAGCATCAATATTATTACAAATTGAAATACTTAAATTCTCCTCTCTCTCTCTCTCTCTCTCTCTCTCTCTCTCTCTCTCACACACACACACACACACACACACACACACACACACACACACACACAAAAAAAAACTCAATGTAACATATGTGAAAATGTAGGTATGTCCTCTCATCTTATATCAAAAAGTAAGAGAATGATTTTACCAATACTAGCATGCCCATATTCAAGCTAAACGGCCATCTACGTTAGAAACTAAGGTTTTCTCTCTCCTCATCAAACAGATAGATATTCTCTCTCTCTCTCTCTCTCCCTCTCATACGTAATCCAAAATCTTAGATTATTATCTCTCTCTAATGTGTCGCAGCACTAATTAATGATTATAGTAAGGTTTTACATCTTAGCTAAAACATCTCCCTCTCTCCCCCTCTCAGTGTGTTCATGTCCATCTCTTTTTCTCACTCTGTGTTAAACATCTCTTAGAATGTAAATTATTAAAAAAACGTATACAATAGCCTTTCTCTCTCTTTCACTAGGTCATTGCCCTACGAGAAAATACTACACATAGCATATTTAAAGCCTCTCTTCGAACTCTCCAGAATACAAAAACCTCTAGAGCTTTGAACCTCCAGTCATCCACAAGTCAAGATTTCATCTCTAAGGATCTCTAAGGTTACCTCTCACCACTTCAAATTAATTATTGGAAAACAAAGTTAGGAAACCATATTAAGCTTTCACTAAGTTAAAATATATACAAATAGGACAAAAGATTTGTGTTGATATTGCGAAACAATGGGAAAGTACATTTTGCATGGGAATGGTGAGAAAGAGTGAGTGTTTTGATAGAATTTACCTACATAGCTTTCAAAGGATAGCTGTAAAACCTCTTAAGATCTCATAATACCATATACATGAGTTCATGATCTTTCTTAAGATCTCATATAATTTCATAAAGTCTTTTTAGAGATCTAATGAGATTATAAGATTCGTAAGACTTCCTCTATGAGTCCATAGGATCACATAAGGGTTGAGAAGGGCTCATCGAACTTAGCTTGGTCCTAGTGCTTATAACATTTTGAGATGATCAAAGCTAAGTTCCCTAGGAATAATGTACCCACACAACAAATTTTCTCCTAGTCTTAGGTATACTAGCTGTGAGAGCAACATTGAGAGAGTGATGCCAGTGTACCACTCGTGAGATTGCTATTTTGTGGAGATACAATGTTTCTTATGTCATCTAAACCAATCACCAACCCACTCTCAAAACTAGGAATCTTTGGCATTGACATAGGAGATGCCAAGATAGGAGAGCAAGAGATAGACACTAGCACTACACTAGTGTAACTATAGCCATGATAAATTAATCCACCAAAACCAGTGCAGCTATAGCTCTAATAGTGCAATTGTAAGTGACTCCATGTCACTTAGATGAGAAGAAGTTTTTAGCATTCAAAAAAACGTTGTTATGCTACCCAAGTCAAATCTTACAAAAACACATATGCAAGTGACAAGTTAGAGAAGCAAGGAACTTGCTAGGAAATAGAATTATATTTAAAGACTTGAGTCTTAAAGTTAAGATATCATGCCATGAGTGCTTGGCCCATAAATAATTATAATAGTTCAAAATAAAAGTGGACACAATAGTTGCTTTTTGCTCATAAGAGAAGTAAAAGTGGACACAAGAGTTGCTTTATGCTCATAAGAGTTCTTTAAACGTAATATACATTTGCCATTGTGTTTCTTCCTTTCCATATTAAGGCGGTAGTCATAAACATGATTTTTCTTGCATGACTAGGAATCATTTGAGAAGTAAAAGTGATCAAAAGAGTTGCTTTATGCTCATAAGAGTTCTTTAAACTTAATATACATTTGCCACTATGCTTCTCCCTTTCCATGTTGAGGTGGTAATCTTTAACATGATTTTTCTTACATGTATACAATTTAGATTAATGTGGTCATCTTATAATGTCTAAGCTTGGATTTTATGACCACATAGTGTATGGTAGAAGCTCTTAATATCTAATAAGACCATATATGAGGTCATGAAATTTCCTACATCAATGTGATCATCCTTTAATGTCTAAGATTAGCTTTTATGACCACATAGTGTATGGTAGAAGCTCTCAAGATCTCATAAGACCATACACGAGCTCATAATATTTCTTAAGATCTCATAATTAATGTAAGATCTCATAATTTATGTAAGAGCTCATATAATTCATGTAAGTGCTAATATAATTTCAAAAAATCTTGTTAGAGATTGAATGAGATCATAAGACCTATAAGACTTCCTACGAGCACATAAGATCACATAAGGGTTGAGAAGAGCTCATAGAACTTATCTTGGTCCTTTCACTTATAGAATCTTAAGATGATAAAAGCTAAGGTCACAAGAAATGACTAGGTTTCTTCTTTAATATCTTGCTATCATAGTCTTTCACGATTTCTAATCTATTGGAAACACTCCATTGTTTTTTCTAAAAGCTTTGTTTTTATGATTCCTTGGGATCTCCCTTATCTGTTTTAAATCAAGACTTAGGGCATGGTTGCCAAATATAGATAGAACTTGTGAATATTTCTCTATGGCTTTGGCACTTTCTAGTGGTCTAGCTAAGGGTTTGATTCACTGCATGTTCTATATCCATTTGTGCTCTCCTTGTTTCAGCAACATGAGTCCTCATGTGCTTCCAGGTTGTCATCTCGGAGAGGGTGATCACAACAATGGCATCTAAAACAGGCTCATCTCGTTTTGGGTACCTCCATTTCTTGAGCTTCCCATGCTAAGGCGATATTGTCACACAAAGCACGATTTTCATATCGAGCATGGGCTTAGCTTTGAAGGGACCAACCCGAGGCAATTGATGGATGCAAACATACTAGTCAAAGATTGGCTATCAGTATTCTCGGGATTTAAATCCTCACCTCTATTTAAAAATGGTGACCTTGCACTATAAGGTGTACCACCGAGAGCCCATCAATCATGAGCTTTTGATTTCCTTCGCTCATGGTTTTGTTTATGAGAATAGCACAACAGCCCCCTTTACTATTGTTGACATAGGAAAGTATAGGGTTGCATGGGCTGAGTTTGCAGAGTCTGTTGATGCAAATGTTAAATAGACTCCACATGAATGAAATATCACCAAGTGTTTTGATGGCCATGGTCACAAGTTGAATTTGTCGTTTGATTTGAGTGGTTCAAACAATCAACATATTCATATTCTAGAATTCTAATCATATCAATGTAAGATTATCTATTAGGCTCATGATTTAAGGCCTAAGATGATTAATATTAAAATATTGTATGATCATACCTAAAACATTACCTCTTTTGATCTAATATTTAGGGATTGGAAGATTTCATAAGACTAGTTATATATAGAGCTCTTATGAGCTATCATACTTATAGCTTCCAAAAAGATCAATAGTATGCTCCAATATCAATTTGATAATCTATCTTGTGAGCTATATGAATTATATAATATGAGCTATATTTAAATTTTAGTATCTTTAATTACAACACTTTTTACTCCTTTATTTTGTTTTACACCTCCACTAACATATATGGTGGTGTATCAATATCACTCTTAGCATAGGCTAGAGGTAAGGCCATCATCGAATTCACTCATCTTCCATATAAACAACACACAAAAAAAGGACCCTTTGAGACCAAAGAACCAAATACAAAGACCATAAAGGTCTGAACATCTAGATATAATACAGGCTATTGTGCTCACCATCAACATCAAGAGACACATATATGTGATCCACAAAGCTTTACGAGAGAGCTTCAACTGTAGGAAACCGAAAGCTTCACATATAGGCACCGAGATGGATGATGCTTGAAATGTAATGACGTGCACACATCCCTTCACATGCGTGAGCTATAGCCATGATTAGCCATTGATGATGGCCCATCCAAACTCTTTGGCATCCCCATATCACCACTCACCCTCTTCTACACTACTTGCACCCATCAAAGCCCTTGTCTTCATCTCACCACAATGAAATCCATCTTTGAATTCAACCGTAAAGATCGTAGGTAAGGTCATATAGTAGGAGCTCTTATTGGCTCGAGCGAGACAACAATGAGATTACTAGATATGATTGTGATCTAAGACCTAAGATGACTTTAAGAATAAGGACCTAGATTGGCCCTAAGTGTTTATAAAATCTCGAGATGATCAAACCTTAGGTCATGTGAGATGTTATTGGTTCGAGCAAGATAACAAAGATATTACTAGAGATGATCATGTTCTAAGACCTAAGATGGCTTTAAGAATAAGGACCTAGTTTGGCCCTAAGTGCTTATAAAATCCTAAGATGATCAAAGCTAAGATCATGTGAGCTTTTATTGGTTCGAGAGAGACAACAAAGAGATTACTAGAGATTATTATGATTTAAGACCTAAAATGACTTTGAGAATAGGGTCCTAGCTTAGTCCTAAGTGCTTATAACATCTTGAGATGATCAAAGCTAAGGTCACTAAAGATGACGAGATTTTAGAAATTAATCTTTGAATTTTCGCACTAAAAAATCTATGAGTTTAAAGAAGACATATTTGTCTTCTCAGTTGATCTTTATTAACCAAAAGCTCTGATACCAATTGTAAGATCCCCTGTTTCCACCGAGCAACGGATTCAGGATACGGGCAGCGGAAGTAGCACTTCTCGTACGGGACATTCGGGGCCTCACCCACGGATATCCGGATAAGAGACTAATCCCTCGGTTGTTCCAAAACTGAACCCAAAAAAACTTCCTTTATCGGAAAGCACGGGTGATTCCACCAGGAAAACTTTTTACTCTAACGTAGTCAAGATCATTTCTGATCAAGCTGATCCAATTGCATCTTCAAGATACTTGATTAGATCAAGGAATAAACTTGCACTTGGATCATTGGGATCAACGCTTTTTTCCCCATTCAAGAGGCACAGCCGTTGATTCCTATCCATAGAACAATTACTATTCGGGATTTACTTTATCTATCGTAATAACAAAAGTTGAGTCTCGATTTACGGATCCATCAGTCCAGCCTAACCCCATCCGATCCCATGGGTTAGCCAACCGCCCAACCACTGTAGTGATGGGATCCAATTACGAATTTGGTTAGGTTTTGTCCCGGGTACCAAGGAAAAGAGTTCCAAGGCCCCCTAGCTGGAAGTTCATGCAAAAATAAAACTAGTCACACCACTTACCCACCCAATATGAAATTGCCTTTTCACAGATTCAACCAGTTTTAAAACAATCCTTTAATAAAACCATAGTATCACTGATCACCATCTTCCAATTTATCCGGTTGATTCTTAATTTCCCATCATTCCTTTATCAGAGTATCTATGGCATCATTGGCAACTAGGACGCTCACCACCTGTCCACTCAGGGGCCGTTTCAATAGTTCCTAGCCCATAATACTCGGCAATATAATCACTTATCAAAATGGACTCTCGTTGAAGATCAGCAAGATCAACCAACAGATCTATATAAAGAGCCATGGACTCATCCGTTGAGGACCAGCAAGGTCAGTCAACCAGATCCATGCCCGGTTTTAGAAAATAACTCTTACTCCTTGTTCCAATATCTTCCTCGACGCACGCGTGGGTATCCTGGGTGACCCAGAGCTCGAGCACCGTATGGTCAGCACCCTCTAGGATCCTTCGTAGGTGACCTAGCGCTTCACTCATAGGCTGCTTCCTTGGCCCCTCATCCACCGTACCGGAAGCTCACCATTTTAATCGCACCGAGGCTGGTCAAGTCCTCGGCCGACCTTGCTACGCGAGACGTCCTCCATTGACTCTCCGTCTCAGCAGTTGCAACTTTATCAGTTAGGTCTCCACGACCTTAATCACAAGATGGTCAAAATGCTTTCCCAGCATTCTTGACATAAAACAGTCATTTACAAACAGCATTTACAAACAGTCACAAAATACAGTTTCTATATTAACTCTCATTTTTCCACATTATCCCTCATCAATCCACATTGCTTATTCCACATTCCAGTTATATGTGTACTCATCCCATCACATCATTTTCCATCTCATCACTTCAGATTTCTTCACATCACATATCATATATTCACATCCATAAATATATCCACATCCACATCCATACATCCACATCTATATCCATGCATCTATTTTCACATCCACATCTACATGCACGTTCACATCCATACATCCACATCTATATGCTTACATTCACATCTACATGCATACATCCACATCCCATCCATGCATCTACATCGACATCCTCATTTACATCCATACATCCACATTCACACTCACATCTACATGCATGCATCCATACATACACATCCACATTAACATCCATATTCTCACCCTATCACAACCCATATACATCTTATCCCTTCACATACACTTCTTACCTAATCCCATACACATCCTATCACTTCTTAACTCATCTTATCACATTCTAACTCATCTCTTATGCATACCTCTATGCATGAAATTCAATTATGCTAAAAGTAACTCTTTTATAATAAAATATTCATCTCTTATGCATACCTCTATGCATGAAATTCAATTATGCTAAAAGTAACTCTTTTATAATAAAATATTCATCTCTTATGCATACCTCTATGCATGAAATTCAATTATGCTATAAGTAACTCTTTTATAATAAAATATTCATCTCTTATGCATACCTCTATGCATGAATTTCAATTATGCTAAAAGTAACTCTTTTATAATAAAATATTCATCTCTTATGCATACCTCTATGCATGAATTTCAATTATGCTAAAAGTAACTCTTTTATAATAAAATATTCATCTCTTATGCATACCTCTATGCATGAATTTCAATTATGCTAAAAGTAACTCTTTTATAATAAAATATTCATCTCTTATGCATACCTCTATGCATGAAATTCAATTATGCTAAAAGTAACTCCTTTATAATAAATTAATCATCTTCTATGCATACCTCTATGCATGAAAATCAATTATGCATAATATAAAAATCAATTTCTCTAGGATTACAATGTATATCTTTCAATTAATCTAGGATGATAATTCCTAGAATATGGTAGGAAATCCTCTTTTCATGCTTTGAATGAAATTATTTTATGTGTAAATTTTTATAAAATTTTGCCATAGCTCCGCCACTATAACTAATAAATCTCAATTATTTTAAAAGATAGGTTATCTTTAAGGGAATGATTAGAATGATCCCTAATTGGATCATTAACCCTTAATGGATTAAATAAAAAATAATCATAAACTGAAAGCATAGATAAAAAAACTATTAATTTGTTCTTAAGCATAGATTAATCTTGGATTAAGAAAAAGCTTTATGAAAAGATTCATTTAGATTAAGAAAAACCATTAGAATTAAACATAAATGGAAATTTATGCAATTTCTTACTATCATTAATCAATTTACTTTAATAGCATTCAAAAACCATACCAATTAAGCTTCTCAAGCTTGAGAGGGGTTGAGAAGAGAAAAACATTGAGAAATTATAGAAAAGATCAAAATTCACCATACTTACCTTACAATTTACTTGATTCTTTATTCACGGTAGAGGCCCCCAACCAATCAATTGGTTTAGTATGTTGATGGAGCCACCAATGGGAATTGAAGAAAGAGAGAAGTCTCAAAAACTAGTGAATTATTAAAGAATTCACAGTTCTTGGCTTAGGTGGAGTAGAGTAACAATGTGTAAACACTATTTTTTTTTCCAACAAGGGGAGGCTTCTATTTATAGGAAAAATTGAGCTCCTAACCAAACAAACTGATTCTAGAATTTTCCAAGTCAGTTTGGTTGAATTTGGACTAGATTTGGACCTAGTTTGGTTACTTTTTAATTCGGTTTGGTTCCATTTTGATTTGGTTTGGTTCAAGAGAGAGAAGAGATAAAATATCACATTATTTTTGAGTTTAAAACTCATTCAAGCATGTGAAATATGCACCTCCTTTAAAGAACTCTCCTTCCTTCGTATGTGTCAAAATGGAATGATTATACCCAAAATATCTCATATTTTTAATATTGCTCATAGTTTTTTACTAATAAACCTTGTACATTTTCAACTCTTCATCTTATGTGAGCATTTACTCATTTTTGGATACTCAATTTATCTCATTTTTTTGATATTACTCATAGTTTTTTACTAATAAACCTTGTACATTTTCAACTCTTCATCTTATGTGAGCATTTACTCATTTTTGGATACTCAATTTATCTCATTTTTTTGATATTACTCATAGTTTTTTACTAATAAACCTTGTACATTTTCAACTCTTCATCTTATGTGAGCATTTACTCATTTTTGGGTATCTTCTTTTACAAATAGAATTTATCTCCTCCCTACACATGGATTGATGCTATTGACCCATAGGAACCTTAATTGGACCATAATCCAAAAATTTCTGAAAATCTAGACCCTTAGACTAAGGTTCTTTATACCTATTTCCAATTAATTCCAATTGCACATTGGAAAATTCTTTCTGAATTTCTGTTTCAGGGGAATTCATTTTAATAATGTGAGATATTTTTCTATCCAAAAATATTCAAAATCTGAATATTCTCTCTCTAGAATATTTTCTCTCTCTAGATTAAAACAGTTAGAAACAAGGTCTTTATATTTCTGAAGAGGGATTGATTACAGGGGAAGATACTAGACATCAAAAAGGGGTTGGGGGAGGAATCTTACAGTCTCTAGAATGGCTGTCACACAGCCTATCATCCCATTGGCCGCATATCACCCAAGATCTCACCAACCATGCCAGTGGTGTAAGTGTGGGGTGGCCTATCCCCCAGGCGGGTCATCAGTGTCCACCACCGCCTCACTAGACGAGCTCGATATTTCAACAACATGTACATGGGTGGAGATGGTGTTCGCTCTACAAAGTCACCTATCATCCAAAGAATGTAGACAAATTAGGAGGGCTCTCTAAGAGTGAGTTCCTAGACTTATCAAAGCCTTCCTCCGGAGCAAGGGAGTCTAGAGATGATTGGCTCATTGAGCCGGACATGCCTGGACCATCCAATGCCCAGTCCTCAAAGCCATCCATAGATGATTTACTTTTTGTAGATCTAAATATGGAAAGGGACAGGAAAGGTAAGAGCAAAATCAGGGGGCTGAGAACTAATGGGAGTATGTACGACAAATTTCAGTGACAAAGGTCTTTCAGGATGACCCACTTCAAGAGGTCTATAAGGACTCTTTAGAAGGATATTATGCCACAACTAGATTGCCAGAGCTAGATCTTCCTCTAGCACTTATGGTGGTAGTCGAGAAGCTTGCAGGATACAAGAACCGAATCGTTGATAAATGGGCCAATGAATACCGAACCTTAGATTGGAAGGAGATTCATGAGCTCACGTGGAGAGGAAAACCATTATTCATGGAAATGTTCTCAACTAATACAGCTAAACCAAGAGAGACAGCCTTTCTTGGAGAAATTTTTGCTCCTCCCTTCCTTACGAGAGTTCACTAGAGAGGGACCGTCAACATCAAAGTGGACCACTACAAGTAGCCCAACTCTTGCACCAAGATATTATCCTACACCAAAAGTGAGACCACAGATCACACCACAACAACGTTTCTCTCACTATGATAATCGGAGGGTAGCGGAGCCAACTCGGCCTCCCATAAATGTACCTCCTGAAATGCGGGTAACGTGAGGCAGGTAATAGGGGACCCACACCAATTTGGGATGCATATGGACCATCTTACCAAAGAGAAGAACCACTAAGAGTGAGAGGCCGTAGTCCTGATGATGAGTATTCAAGATGAGTAAGGCCATCAACTCTTTAGAAACTGGTAAAGAAGTACGAAGGGTTGGGAGATCCATATGACCATGTAGCAGCATTTAGGCAAGTAGTTCAAGTTGAGCAAGTGACTGACAAGCATACGCAAATTGAAGGATTTGGGCTCACTCTTGAGGGAAAGGCCCTTTCTTGGTTTCATGCACTAGAGGCTTCAAACAAAACTTCTTTACGAGTTTTGGAAGAGAGATTCATTGCTGCTTTTTCCTTGAAGATGGGGATTCAGCATGACACAATAGCAAACATCTACTCTTTCAAGCAAGGCGAGACTGAGAGTGTTAGAGACTATGTAAATAGCATGAAGCAGTACATTAATCATTGCCCAGAAGATGAGAAGCCCACCCAGAGTCGATTAATTTCTCTCTTCTTAAAAGGACTCAAAAATTCAACACTGCACACACATCTCTATGCAAAGAAGCATACAAATTTCAATGTGTGTTGCCTGCATCCAATAGTTCTCAAGAAGTCTCTAAACAAGACACGAAGCTTTTACATCCCAAGAAGTGCATGAGGAGCATCAACCCCAACATGGGCCTAGTGCTAAACAAGATGAGGCTATTACAACTGAGGATAGTTCAGGGGGTTCTGTTTTTGTGGATAAGGTGAACGAGACCCTAGATGCCATCATTGATGCTCATAGAAGTTGCATTGCAGCTTTATTTGAGCTACCCAAGAAGCTTCAAGAATACCCAAACCCTCATGAGGAGAAGATCAATCTAGCTGTACATCAACAAGATCAATCTAGCTGTACATCAGCAACTCATTAGGGAAGCTCAATCAATACTTGAGGGCCCACCTCCACCTATCCCTCGGGGCCCCACTTCTCTTAAGCCAACATTAGAAACCATACCAGAAGTGTCATCAAGTTAGGAAATAAAAAGTGAGCGGATCTCACAAGCTCATAGTTAGCGAGAAGTCAGCACCAATTGACACCCCATTGAAAGAAGGCATTTTGCCACCACCTAGTCTTGTCTTCCCATGCAATGATGAAGTTATTGATGCTAACGAGGACATGGCAAATGAGATGTGGATAGCAGTTCATGAGAAAGTCAATGAGAATGTCCCCTATTACTTCACCTCCATTCTCTGAAGTGGATTTTACCAGGGGCACAGAAAACAACTTTAGATGCCCAGGCATCCAGGAGGAAGTTCAAACAATTGTTTCTCCTAGAAGTAAGCATACAATGAAAACCTTACCATCTTATTTGGGAGAATATGAGAACTGTTCTCAAACCTTGAGGATATCCTCCATGCATACATTAGGGCCAATTTGGACAAGAAAAGGGCTCTCTAAGGATCTAAAAAGGGGCAACTTAAAAAATATCATGAAGATCTTACCAAAACTATTCAACATGGGTACTCATTGGATAGAGCTCATCAAGCGCCACCTGTGGACCATTTGAGCACTAAATTTGGAGTTCATATGTAAAAGTTATTGCTAAAATAGTGCAAAATGTTCCAAAAGTAAGTGAAGGAGATCTTGACACGTGTACAAAAATGCCATACTTCTTGACACGTGGCTCCTCCTTGACCCTTAGATTAAGAATAGAGAAAACCTAAACAGCCCTTTTTTCATCCAAATTGGCCCTAATGGAAGGTTGGCAAAGGAGATGGATATGGGTATCGTGCAAGCTATTTTTTCAGCACCAGTGGCTTATACCTTACCTTTGCTTGATTTGATAAAGCTTCAACCAGAGTTGTGGAATGATATTGCTACATGTTTGTTAGAGCAAGTATTGCTACAAAAGGATCACCATCAATGTACTATACACCCTAAGACAAAGCATGTTATGCTAGTTCCTATCAACAAAGTAGGAAAATTTTGTGAGGACGATCAGGGAAATGCTACCCTCCCATTAGAAGTGCAAAAAGTAGCTTCAACTGCAATACTTGATAGTGGTGCAAGAGTGGGCATTGTGACAAGGTCCATTTGGGAAAAGTGGGACAAATCAGCTCTATTAGGAGTACAAGGATGCGCTTGTAGCTAGCACATGGAAGCTTAGAGCATCCCATTGGGCTGTTAGAGAACATATTGATCACCACATGTGGGATTGAATATGAACACACATTTAGAGTAGTGGATTTTGGAAAGCATCCAAACTATGAAGTGATATTGGGTAGACCATTTATGCGACAATTTCAAATGATTCAAGATTGGGGATATAATTATTTATACCTCCGACATGATTCTGTCATCACAAGTGTCAACCTAAAGAATCACTCATATCGTGATTTAACAAGGTCTCCAATAGATGAGTTTGATTCTGCTTCATCTGAGGGCTCAAGAGTTACATTGTCGTCATATGGGCGAGAAGATCTGTGGATGTGTGGAGCCTCATGTAAGGATTTCAACACCGAGAGACTTAAGGGTAATCGAAGTGTATCAGATGAGGCATACATTCCACAGCCCTTCCCTGAGCAGTTAATTGATCCCCTAGAATGGAGTCATGTCCTTGCAACATTATCAACATGTGCTTTACCTAAGCCAATTCAATTTTGTGACTCAGATGAATATTACATTATTCCTATATGAATGGTACAACCACATGACCTTCTAGATGATTCGTTCTATGGGGATGCATCCACAACGCTACATGTAGAGGAAGTCTCAGTGGAGGATATAACACTCGAATCTGCTAATGATGATGATAAGGAAGATGAATGGGACTCTGATTTTGATGATGATGTGATAATCCCCGAGGAAGAGTTAGAAAAGGCACGCCTACTCTTGAGAGGAAGGGAGGTTCAAATAGAGATCCCTCGAAGCCGATCTAAACATAAATGCTGTAAGATCCATAAGAGAATCCGTAAACAAGATGAGAGGGAACGACGTGAGAGAATACAAAAAGAAAACCAGGAGTTTGAGAATGAACACTCTCGACCACCACCTCACTTCTCAGGAAAGAATGGATATCTATACTATGTCCAAACACAAGATAGTATCAAAGACCAAGTAAAACGATCAGATGGATTCCAACCACGAGAAAAGCTAAAAATTGTTATTAAAAATTGCAAAAAAAACAAAGAGATCAAAACAAAAACTCAAGTCTCAAATAGATTCAAAAGAGAGTGTCAGAAGTGCAAAGATAAAGGTTGAATGAAAAACTATGATGCAAGATTGCAAAAGAGAGCTCAAAGCTGCATGGTCTTCAATTAGTGATGACTCAAGTGGATAAGAACAAGGTCTCAATGTTCCCCCCAACTTCACACAATACACTCTTCAAGAGCGGAAGATTGTTCTTCAACAGCCCATGTGACAAAAGCCACAAGCATGCCAGGGGTTTCATATGATGGTCCAGAAGATGCAAAAAAATTGATATCGCTGAGCTAGGAGAAGAGCCTTGCTATGTGTGGATTGCCACAGACTTGTCCTTAGACGAGGAGAAGTTATTAATTCAAACAATAAAGGAGCATCGCGATGTTTTCGCTTGGAGTTATAAAGACCTCAAAGGAGTTGATCCAAGCATATGTCAGCATACAATTCCATTGCGAGAGGATGAGCCTAACCAAGCAACGTCCTTATACTTAAAATGAGAATTTTGCACGAAAGATAAAAGAAGAAATAGACAAGCTCTTAGAGGCAAAATTTATCTATGAGATTGAACACACTGAATGGGTCTCCCCCCTATTATAGTGGTGCCCAAGAAAAATGGAAAACTTTAAGTATGTGTAAACCTCAAGAAAGTAAATGCAGCTACTGTACGTGATCATTACCCTCTTCCAATCACGGATCATGTTTTGGAATGTGTTGCAGCGAAAAAGACATATAGTTTCCTGGATGGATTCTCCGGTTACAATCAAGTGTCATTTGATCCTAAGGATCAACACAAGATAACCTTTGCTACTGAAGATGGCATCTTTGCCTATCGTGTTATGCCATTTGGTCTAACAAATGCACCTGTAACCTTTCAACAGTTAATGAGTCATGTATTCAAGGAGTACCTTAGGCTATTTCTTGAGATCTTCATGGATGATTTATGTGTTCACTCACAAGAGCGTGATGATCATATAGAACACCTCAGACTTGTGTTTCAAAAGTGTCAAGTTTATCGTATATGCTTGAATCCTGACAAGTGCAAATTCATGGTAGGACAAGGGAAGATTTTGGGCCATATTGTTTCTCGCAATGGTATTTCAACGGATATGGATAAAATTGATGTCATTATCTCATTACCTCGGCCTATCAACCCTAAAGGGGTGCAAATATTCATGGACATTGTGGCTATTATCGTCGATTCATCTACATGTACGTTGTCCTAGCCAGACCATTATATCCTCTTCTTGTAGAGTTTAATTGGACTGACGCGAGTGTGAGGAATCCTTTGAAAAGTTGAAGCAAGCATTAGTGTCTGCACCCATACGGCGGGCACCAGATTGGAACCAAATCTTTCATGTCCATTGTTGCATGACGAATGAAGAGATCAATACAAGGATGCAACAAAAAAGACACTTAGGGCTCTTGAAAAGAGTTCAAAGTTGTAGATGAATGTGGAAGAGGGCTTGACAATAATCCCACATGGGAACTTTTGGGAGTTCTAGAATTTTTGTATAAAAGGTGGCCCATTTGAGAGCTAGTGAGGACTCTTTGGTCATTTGGTTGAGAGGCTCATAGAGAGAGCTTGCTCCATAGCTCCTTCTCAAGTGCTCTCCCAAGGCTCTCCATCTCCATTCTTGCTTCAATCTTGTACTCTCTATTCTTTACATTTTCAATGATATGAGGTTTTGGTCTACACACTTGCTAATCTAGATTTCTTACTGATGTTTTGATTTGTGAGTTGTAGAGTGCATGTGATGAAGCTTGTGCATGAAATGATATGTAGTTGAGGCTTGTGTGATAGCTCTTTGCATGCTAGGTTCTTTGCATAAGTTGTATTTGTGTGCTTAAGTGTAGCATAACCTTGATGCTTTGATTATGTTAGATTGATTGCTTGAGTGATGAAGAAGGATTGAGTAGGACTAGAAGTCATTAGTGTGTGGTTAACTCATCTTCTCCCATTCGGGATAGCCTCTATGCGCTAATCGGGTTGCATTTACGGATTGACAAAGTATGTGGGTTGGAGTGTAGCCTCCGCTATGCTATGATGTCCCAAACAATGGTGCCGCTGCCGGGGAACGCACACCTAAGTTACTGAAGGGTGTTAACCATTACTTCTTACTAAGTGCTCCTTTGATTGCAAAATCGTGGATTAGGGTAGATTAGAGTAGAGTTTGCAAGGGCATTGAGTGTGTGATCTCAAGGGTGCCTTGTGTGTTTTCGGTTTTTTTATTAGAAGCAAAAAAAAAAAAAAATTAATTAAAACCTCATTGCGGTAGAGAAATCCCGCCACTAATCAGATTTAAGTACTTCAAGTTTTTGTATTTTTGATAGGGTTGGCGAGAGGTAGGTAGGAAGTAGTGGAAGCGGCCTTCTTTCCTTTATTGTTTTGATTTGTTATTGTGTGGAGAGGCGTCTCCATAAGCGCAGCAAAGAAAAATAAGTAGATATATATATATATATATATATATATCTATTCATATAAATACACATTGGAGAGGCTGTGGGCGGCCAATGCAGTGAAGGCAGCCTTTCTTTTAAAAAGTATATATATAAAAATATATATTTCATTTTATACTGACGTGGCTGCATTGGTGGGCGGCCTTGCGAAAGCAAAGGTTGGCAGCGCTGCATCAAGCGCTGGGCTGGAAGACTGAAGTGGGAAGCGAAGGCGAGCCCTGCAGTGGGAAGAGAAGGCGTAGGCGGCGGGCAGTTGTACATCGGAAGCGTGGAGGCGCCTGCAGTGGGAAGCGAAGGCAAGCCCTACAGTGGGAAGAGAAGGCGTAGGCGGCGAGCAATGTTGGCCGGAGTGAGACGGCGGCTGGTGCGAAGGAAGTGCTAGCCGACTGAGAGCTGGGGAAGCTGTAGAAGGCGAAGGGCTGCCTAAAGCAGTTGAGTTGTAGGGAGGCAGCGAGGAAGGGCTGTAGGCAGTGGCTAGCAAGCAGACGAGGAGAAGTGACTGGCCGGCCGTGTGGAGACTGGCGCCACAGCTTGGAGCAAGGGAGCGGCCGGCTGTAGCGGTAGTGGCCGTTGAAGAAGAGGACTGTAAGCGGTGCGAAGGCAAGCGCCTGCAGCAGCAGTTGAGGGTGACCCACGTGGGTGCGGCGACAAATCCGGGAGCCTGCAAACGGCGGAGGATAAGCTAGGTGAAATTTTCTCTTTTTTTTTAATTTTTTAATTTTTATTAATTTTTCATGTTTTTTTTTGTATTTTTAAATAAAAAAATAAAAAATAATATTTTTTTTAAAAAAAAGAAAAAAGAAAAAGAGATTAAAAAAGAAAAAGAAAGAAAAAAGAAAGAAAAATAATTAAATTTAGAAAAAGAAATAAAAGAAAGAAAGAAAGAAAAGGAATAGAAAAAAATTTAAAAAAAAAGAGAAAAAACAATTAAATTTAAAAAAAACAATTTTTATTTTTTTGAATCCATTGTTCCTTATTTAAATTTTTGCATAAGTAAAGTAGTGTGCATTTTTTATTTTTTATTTTTGTAATTACGTGCATAATTAGTAGATTTATATTTTTTGTAATTAGGCACGAAATTTATTAGTTTAAAAAAAATAAAAAAACAAAAAAACAAACAAACAAACAAACAATTTAAAAAAAAAACCAACAAAAGGAGAAAAAAACAAAAGAAAACAAAAGATTTTGACCTTATGCACTTGCGGTCGGGACGTCTTGTAGATTCTGCCATAGGGCCTAGGGCAACTTCTAGAGTACCTACGTAGGAAAGTGGAACCCAATCGGTAGGAAATTTGGCAGATATTGCTGAAACCCTTTCTGAATCCCAATCCGATACCCTTTCCTCTAGAACAACTAGTTCATTGTCCATGGACAATCTAGGGCCGACAAATAGTCATCCCGTAGCCCCAAATAGGACACCCTCAAGATCCTTTAATCCATTTGAAGCCGACACCATGGGGTTAACACTCAATGTGAGACTCCAATATGTCTACACAAATGCTCAAGGAGCTGAGATCTTTAGGGATCCACAACAACGGTATCTTGTTAAGATCGCAGACATTTTCTCAGAACTTGATAGAGCACCTCTAGTCAATGACCAGGGTAACATGTACATGGGTGGAGATGGTGTTCGCTACGAAGTCACCTACCATCCAGAAAAGGTAGACAAATTAGGGAAGCTCTCTAAAACCGAGCTCTTGGACTTATCAGAACTTTCCAGAGCAAGGGAGTCTAGAGATGACTGGCTCATTGAGCCGGACATGCCTGGACCATCCAATGCCCAGTCCTCAAAACCATCCATAGATGATTTACTTCTTGTAGATCTAAATTTGGAAAGGGATAGGAAAGGCAAGAGTAAAATGGATTAGGGGGCTGAAAGCCAATGGGAGTTTGTACGACAAATTCCAGTGACAAAGGTCTTACAGGATGACCCACTTCAAGAGGTCTATAAGGACTCGTTAGAGGGATATTATGCCACAACTAGATTGCCACAGCTGGATCTTCCTCTAGCTCATGTGGTGGTAGTTGAGAAGCTTGCAGGACACATGAACAGAATAATTGATAAATGGGCCAATGAATACCGAACCATAGATTGGAAAGAGATTCGGGAACTCACGTGGAAAGGACAACCATTATTCATGGAAGTGTTCTCAACAAATACAGCCAAACCAGGAGAGAGAGCCTTTCTTGGAGAAACTGTTGCTCCTCCCCTACGAGAGTTCACTAGAGAGGGACCCTCAACATCTAAGTGGACCACAGCTAGTAGCCCAACTCTAGCACCAAGATATCGTCCTACACCAAATGTGCGACCACAGGTCACACCACACCAACATCTTTCTCACTATAACAATCGGAGGGTAGGGGAGCTAACTCGGCCTCCCATTAATGCACCTCCTGAAATGCGGGTGACAAGATCTTTGGAGGGGTTTGGTGAGGCTGGTAATAGGGTACCCACACCAATTTTGGAAACATGTGGACCATCTTTCCAAAGAGAGGAACAATTCCCACTGAGAGTGAGAGGCCGTAGGCCCTATGATGAGTATTCAAGACAAGTAAGGCCATCAACTCTTCAGAAACTGGTAAAGAAGTATGAAGGGTCGGGAGATCCATACGATCATGTAGCAGCATTTAGGCAAGCAGTTCGAGCCACTTGCCTAAATGCTGCCTAAATGCTGATAAGCATACTCAAATTGAAGGATTTGGACTCACTCTTGAGGGAAAAGCCCTGGCTTGGTTTCAAGCATTAGAGGCTTCAGACAAATCTTCTTTACGAGTTTTGGAAGAGAGATTCATTGCTGCTTTTTCCTTGATGGGAATTCAACATGACACGGTAGCACACATCTACTCTTTCAAGCAAGGCAAGAATGAGAGTGTTAGAGACTGTGTAAATAGAATGAAGCAGTACATTAATCGTTGCCCAGAAGATGAGAAGCCCACCCAAAGTCGATTAATTTCTCTCTTCTTAAAAGGACTCAAAAATTCGACTCTGCATACACATCTCTATGCGAAGAAGCATACAAATTTCAATGAGTGTTGCCATGATGCTATGGATTTCACCGATAACTTCAAGTTCCAAGATGGTTCTGGCCCAGAGGTGAAACCTAGAGATCAGTGGGGTGATGACCAAAGTTCAGGGTCTAGCGCGATAGTAAATCCAGACCAGATAGCTAACCTAGTACTACGGAGATTGGGACAGACCTATTGTCCACCCATGCAGCCACAACAACAGCAGCAGAGAATGAGGAGTGTACTTCCTACAGGTCCTCATCTTTGTGGAGCATGTGGCGGTAACCATAAAACAGAGGAATGTAATACCTTTTCTCCTCTAGTCACAAACCAACCCACAAAAAAGTGGTACCAAGCCTGTGCTTGGAACTTTACCCATACCACACAGGAATGTACTCGCATTGCGAGAATGAGACAGGAACGTGAGCAGCCAAGGAGCGGAGTGGCTCCACAAATGTATCAATAGTATACTAATTTTGAACGTAAGCCACCGATGGCACAAGAGCAAGCACGACCTGTTCTTGGTGCTCAACCTCCTGCTTCAGGGACTGCTCCTGTGAGGGTTGTCGACTACGACAATTCAAATATGTGTAGAGACTTAATAAACCCGGGCTATGTGGAGGAGGAATACACATCATATTCATCCAAAGAAAATATCTTTGAAAGTCCCGCATACCCAAGCCCAGCACTGGACGTTCAACCAAGGGAACAAAACTCTTTAATGTTGCTAGGCGGCTACCAACCTAGGACTCCAGGCCCCTCAGGTCAATGGCAGCCAAGGAAAGTAGAGGCCAAACCAATGGGCCCCTGTTATGAGTGCGGAGAACCCCATTGGGCTCGTGATTGTCCACATCGCTCAAGGCGAGCATCTCTGTCCAATACAACAGTACAACAGTTTCCACCAATTGAAAGATATTGTCTAGGGTGTTATGTCGAACACTTCCCAAAGGATTGTCTGCTGAAACCACATGAGGAGGGCATCTCTCAACCAAAGGTCTCACTCAACCTTGTAGGCGCAGTTCCATCTCCACCTTCGTCTGAGAATGAGGATGTCGTGTCACTTAGAGTCATGACTAGATCACAGACACGAAATGCCGAAATACAGACTGATGAGACACCTCGAACTAGGGATGCAAAGACAAATCTAGTGGATAAGACCCTACAATCCAATAGAAAAAAAACCACTCGGAGGAAGAAGAACCGAAACAAGCAAACTAAAAGTACATCCACTAGTTCTCAAGAAGCCTCTAAACAAAACATGAGGGATAAAACTTTTACATCCCAAGAAGTGCATGAGGAACATCAACCTCAACCTGGGCCTAGTGTTAAACAAAATGAGGCTAGTACGACTGAGGATAGTTCTGGGGGTTCTGTTTTTGTGGATAAAGTGAATGAGACTCTAGAGGCCATCATTGATGCTCATAGAAGTTGCATTGCAGCTTTATCTGAGCTACCCAAGAACCTTCAAGAATACCCAAACCCTCGTGAGGAGAAGATCAATCTAGCTGTACATTAGCAACTCATTAGGGAAGCTCAGTCAATACTTGAGGGACCACCACCACCTATTCCTCGGGGCCCAACCTCTCTTAAGCCAACATTAGAAACCATACCAGAAGTGTCATCAAGTCGGGAAATGAAAAGTGAGCTCATTTCACAAGCTCATAGCGAAAGGTCTGCACCAATTGACACCCAACTGAAAGGGGGTAATCTCCCACCACCTAGCCTTGTCTTCCCATGCAATGATGAAGTTATTGATGCTAATGAGGACATGGCAAATGAGATGTGGGCTGCAGTTCATGAGAAAGTTAATGAGAACATGTCTTCTATTAGTTCGCCTCCGTTCTCTGAGGTGGATTTTACCAGGGGCACGGAAAACAACTTTAGATGCCCAAGCATCCAGGAGGAAGTTCAAACAATTGTTTCTCCTAGAAGTAAGCATACAATGAAAACCTTACCATCATATCTGGGAGAATATGAGAACTGTTCTCCAACCTTGAGAGGATACCCTCCATGCATAACAGGTTGAGAAAGGAGAAGGATATGAGTATGGTGCAAGCTATTTTGTCAGCACCAGTGGCTTGTACCTTACCTTTGCTTGATTTGATAAAAATTCGACCTGAGTTTTGGAATGATATTGCCACATGTTTGTCAGAGCAGGTATTGCTACAAAAGGGTCACCATGAGTGTACTATACACCCTGAGACAAAGCATGTTATGCCAGTTCCTATCAACAAAGTAGGAAAATTTTGTGAAGACGATCAGGGAAATGCTACCCTCCCATTAGAAGTGCGAAAAGTATCTTCAACTGCAATACTTGATAGTGGTGCAGGAGTGGGCATTGTGACAAGGTCCATTTGGGAAAAGTGGGGCAAACCAGCTATTAGGAGTACTAGGATGCGCTTGCAGCTAGCAGATGGAAGCTTAGAACATCCCCTTGGGCTGCTTGAGAACATATTGGTCACCACATGTGGGATTGAATATGAGCACACCTTTGCAGTAGTGGATTTTGGAAAACATCCAAACTATGAAGTGATATTGGGTAGACCATTCATGCGACAATTTCAAATGATTCAAGATTGGGGATACAATTATTTGTATCTTCGACATGATTCTGTCATCACAAGGGTCAACCTAAGGAATCACTCATATCGTGATGTAACAAGGTCTCCAATAGATGAGTTTGATTCTGCTTCATCTGAGGGCTCAAGAGTTACATTGTACGATGGACGAGAAGATCTATGGATGTGCGGAGCCTCATGTAGGGATTTCAACACTGAGAGACTTAAGGGTAATCGAAGTGTATCAGACGAGGCATACATTCCACAACCCTTCCCTGAGCATTTAATTGATCCATTAGAATGGAGTCATGTCCTTGCAACATTATCGACATGTGCTTTACCGAAGCCAATTCAATTTTGTGACTCAGATGGATATGATATTATTCCTATACGAATGGTACAACCACGTGCCCTTCTAGATGATTTGTACTATAGAGATACATCCACAACAGCTATGCATGTCGAGGAAGTCTCAGTGGAGGACTTAACACTCGAATCTGCTAATGATGCTGATAAGAAAGATGGCTGGGACTCTGATTTTAATAATGATGTGACAATCCCTGAGGAAGAGTTAGGAAAGGCACGCCTACTCTTGAGAGGAAGGGAGGTTCAGGTAGAGATCCCTCGAAGCCGACCTAAACGTAAATGCTGTAAGAGCCATAAAAGAATCCGTAGACAAGATGAGCGTGAACAACGTGAGAGACTACAAAAAGAAAAGGAGGAGTCTAAGAGTGAAAACTCTCGACCACCACCTCACTTCTCAGGAAAGAACGGATATCTATACTATGTCCAAGAACAAGATAGTATCAAAGACCAAATAAGACGATCAGATGGATTCCAAGCAGGGGAAAAGCTAACAACTGTTAGCAAAAATCGTAAAAAAACGAAGAAACAAAAACCAAAACTCAAGTCTAAAACCGATTCAAAAAAGAGTGTGGGAAGTGCAAAGACAACGGTTGAACAAAAAAATCCGATGCAAGATAGCAAAGGAGAGCTCAAAACCGCATGGTCTTCAATGAGTGAAGACTCAAGTGGACAAGAACAAGGTCTCAATGTTCCTCCCAATTTCACACAGTACACTCTTCAAGATCGGAAGATTGTTCTTCAACAGCCCATGCGACAAAAACCGAGCATGCCAGGGATTTCATATGATGGTCCAGAAGATGCAAAAAAGATTGATATTGCTAAGCCAGGAGAAGAGCCTCGCTATGTGTGGATTGCCACAGACTTGTCCTTAGATGAGGAGAAGTTATTAATACAAACAATAAAGGAGTATCGCGATGTTTTTGCTTGGAGTTATAAAGACCTCAAAGGAGTTGATCCAAGCATATGTCAGCATACAATACCATTGCGAGAGGATGCAAAACCCTCCAAGCAACGTCCTTATACTTATAATGAAAACTTCGCACGGAAGATAAAGGAAGAAATAGATAAGCTCTTAGAGGCAGAATTTATCTATGAGATTGAACACACTGAATGGGTCTCCCTTATTGTAGTGGTGCCCAAGAAAAATGGAAAACTTTGAGTATGTGTAAACCTCAAGAAGGTAAATGCAGCTACTGTGCGTGATCATTACCCACTTCCAATCACGGATCATGTTCTGGAACGAGTTGCAGGGAAAAAGGCATATAGTTTCTTGGATGGATTCTCCGGGTACAATCAAGTGTGGAAAAAGGCATATAGTTTCTTGGATGGATTCTCCGGGTACAATCAAGTGTCAATTGATCCAAAGGATCAACACAAGACAGCCTTTGCTACTGAAGATGGCATCTTTGCCTATCGTGTTATGCCATTTGGTCTAACAAATGCACCAGCAACCTTTCAGTGGTTAATGAGTCATGTATTCAAGGAGTACCTTAGGCAATTTCTTGAGATTTTCATGGATGATTTATGTGTTCACTCACAAGAGCGTGATGATCATATAGAACACCTCAGACTTGTGTTTCAAAAGTGTCAACTTTATCGTATATGCTTGTCAAGTGCAAATTCATGGTAAGACAAGGGAAAATTTTGGGCCATATTGTTTCTCGCAATGGGATTTCAACAGATATGGATAAAATTGATGTCATTGTCTCATTACCATGGCCTATCAACCCTAAAGGGGTACAAACATTCATGGGACATTGTGGCTATTACCGTAGATTCATCTACATGTATGCTGTCCTAGCCAGACCGTTATATGCTCTTCTTGTAAAGTTTAATTGGACTGATGAGTGTGAGGAATCCTTTGAAAAGTTGAAGCAAGCATTAGTGACTGCACCCATCTTACGGGCACCAGATTGGAACCAAATCTTCCATGTCCATATTGATGCTTCCAACTTTGCAATTGGATGTACCCAGCTCATCAATTTCCAAGAGGGATTCTGATGCATACCTTGTAAAGCCTCCAATGCAATAGCAGCACATCTCGAATCTGTAAATTCTACAAAGCACAAGACAAACGTATCTCCCCCCAGCTACAGAGAGCGATGCCAGAGTGAGAACAGAAACAATTAAAAAACTATAAACTGAAGTGAGCACATGATGCCAATAATGCACAGGTGTCAACACTATACTATCTTCATTGAAAGCCTACTCACCCGCCTTGACTCTTTGTGCACAAGGTGAACTTCCTTAAACCCAAGGAAAGGGCGAAAAACATGAGATGCTTCCCTGCGAGAGCAGTCAGATGGAAGCCCTTCAATAAATAAGGAAGGTGTTGCATCTGGTGGAACATCTGGTGGCAGAAGACCAGGGCCCCTTAATCGTGCTCCTTGACTATCTTGCCTTGGAAGGTAATCAGATCTCCCTCCATTTACACCAACATTGACACCCTTCATCATGCTGGTATCCAGACCCAGCAACCTGCCACCCTGTCCCATCATGCTAGGATCCTCCAGACCAGACACACCCATGTTACCAACCCCTGCACCCCCCAGTACACTCATGCCCATGAGAGGGCCGCCAGAGAGACCCAATACATCTGCACCAGTCATACCACCTGAAGCATATGCCACTTTGTAGTCGGTACCGAAATCGAGGGGTTCCGGCCATGAGAGGGCCGCCAGAGAGACCCAATACATCTGCACCAGTCATACCACTTGAAGCATATGCCACTTTGTAGTCGGTACCGAAATCGAGGGGTTCCGGATCTCTCCATGGCATGCGCCCATCTCGTTCATCATAACGAACCTCTCCACGACCATAACTGGCTGCTCCAGGTAAAGGGAGCTCATCATAATCCGCTTCTCGGGCGTTTCGCATGGATTTGTCCAGGAGCCATCATGTCAGAGTAGCGCCAGTAGTCCGCCATAGCCAAACAGTTCTGGGAGATCAGCCTACAGACGAAACCCTAGCTTCGACGTACGCGGACGAAGCTACGTGCTCAAGATTTCCGTTTTAGGCTATTGTTGCTGTTGCATAGGCTGCTCTCTATCCTCACCTTGATTTTTATTTCTTCAAACCAGAAACACAGAGTTCCTTCGTATGGAGACGGATAAACTTTGACCTGTGGAGATCTCTAGGTTCACGTAGAACCATAGCTCTGATACCATGTTGGAGATGGAGGCGATAGCATGAGAGAGATGAGAGAGAAACACAGGAGACACAATATTGAATCCCCAAAGTGTGTGGAATACACAAAATAGATGAGTATATATAGAGGAGATCCTAGGGCTATATATAGAGACATTCTATATATAGCCAACAAATTGTACATACCGACCTACATCCATTCAATGTAGTGTTGGATTTTACAAAAGAGTTGAAGCCACGCGTAGATATTATCGATTGGGGGTTACTGCTGAGAGCGCCCAAAAAACGGGTGTCTCTCAATTTTGTATTTGAAGCAGACAAGAACCCTGAGAAGGTGGCACAGGCGGTCTCCTACGCAGACAGAGAGTGAAATAAATGGCCGTGGATAGTCCCGGAGCTTTATGATCCGTTTTTGGCAGATGCATACACTCCTGCATCTGATGTTTTTGCCTTAGGATATTTATTACAAACTTTATATGACTTTTGGTAGAAAGTACAAGAGTTGTGGATGGAAAATAGTTCCTATGACAAAGTTACCATGGATACTATTATTTATAGAGTCAAAAATTGGATGTGCCTGCCTAATCGCGATGAGCATTGTTTATGTTTTCTCTTCAAAATTTGATTTGCGCGCATTGTTTGAAGTATTTTTGGAGTCAAGTGGATATTTCTCATTGAGTCTTTGCAATACATATCTCCTCTCGTGGTGTTAAACTTTAAGTTTTTGAGGGTAATGGTCAATTTCTCTTACGTTGATCTTTACAGTTCATTAAAATCCTAAAGTCATTTACGCTCATGCAGATATGGCAGAGGCACAAGCAAACAAGCATCAAGAGTTAGCCAAGAAGGCATATGAGCGAATGAAGGCCCTTGCACATGGCCTGACAGCCCGCGAAGCTACAAGAACAGCATGCAAGTTGTCGAAATGGACAAATCCTACCTATGCCCAATGGAAAGACATAAACAAACGCGTAACCACAGAGATGATAAAGAAAATATGGCCATGTCCAGATGGCGAGATTAAGAAGGGAAGATGGAAGATTTCACGTTGCACTCACAATGATATCAAAATTAATTCCGAGCGCATTTTCTTGGAGGTGTACGGTCGTCCTCTCCATAACGTCGACGCTCCACTCTATTTTGCTAAGATGCTATATGTACAATTTATCCTAGAAACTCCAGTGGACTTCGCCTCCAGAGAGGCCACTATCAACACCCACGACATACGTGAAGAGACAGTGACATTCACAAGGGAGGAACTTGCTCTCATGGTGGTGGAGGGCGCTGGATTGGAGTTAAACAAGGTCAAAGAAAGCTTAGGGGCACAGCTAACAGAGAAGGAGAAAGAAGATGAGCGATTATCTCAAGCGTCAACTCCTCCCTCGACCAATAGAGGGATTCAAGAGCAACTCACAAAGATCAGCCAAGATGTACAGAGCATCTCTTCACGTATTGTTCCTGTGCACCAAGGAAATGACATCTCTCATTTTTTGATACATCCTGATCTTGTGGGAGTTTCTGCTGAGGCTACTAGTTCCTCCACCCCCCAATGTCCTGTATGTTACAAAGTATTCGATGGGTGGAGCGGCCAGTATATACTACCCTGTGGACACTACTACCACTTAATATGTTTAGTGAGGCAAATGCAAAATACTTCCACATGTGCATTGTGCAGTGTCCCAATAAATCAAGGTATTTATACAATGTTCGGCATGGCTAGCGAATATAAACCACCATGACCTTTAGATGCAACTCCTAGTGCAATTCGCAATTTATTTCAAGATGAAAGCTAAGAAAGACATAAATCCTACTTTTGTATTGATAATTTCTCCAAATACGATCATTTGTACAAATACTTTTTATGAAATTAATGAAATGACTTCTTCCTCTATGTCAGTATCTTGCTCCAAAATTCTTTCACCGTTGTCGTGACGTGGGCTGTGTCGCTGGGAAAGTGCGAGACTTCTGGCTGTGAGAGTAAGTGGTTGAACTTCAAGGGGCATCACCAGCAAAAGCTAGAACCATCATAAATTTAAGACTCAGCCATACATGGGTAGTCAAAGAAAACGAGAGCCTCATGATCCAAGCCAAAAACTGGCATTAACATAGCTTGATTCATAAAACTCAATACATCAAACCCCAGAAAAACATCTCATAGGTATATACATCCAAGATTCACGGCCAGCATTGGCACCATAGTTCATATCAAAGACAAGGCTGACATCATCATAACATGTCATAAACATAGGACCTCAACTTTATGAACCATCACATCATATTCACAATACTGAGCCTTCAAGGCTTAGGCTGACATCATCATAACATGTCATAAACATAGGACCTCAACTTTATGAACCATCACATCATATTCACAATACTGAGCCTTCAAGGCTTATGCATTCACTTTGCATTCCTTTGTAAAACTGTATGAAGAAGTTGACCAGCCTTATGTGCCATACGCTGCAAAATCATAACAAGTCTGAACATATCAAGCCTGTAACACCTCAAGCTTCTATATCTTTTCGTGATCTTTAGAAAACAGTCCAACTAAACCTCACAGTGGCTGCAGATCAAACGTCCCGGATTGAAGCTAGTGTGGTCTCAGAACCCATGGATCTTGATGTTGTCCTTCTTAGCAAAGGCCACCCTGAACAAGAAACTGAGACACATTCTTTCGTTGGTCACCTTGAAGCTGAATGACCTGACCCAGTTCAGGATCCTGGACTACAGTGCCATTGCAGCAGAACTCCTTCTTAAAGTCCTTGAGTATCTTAATGTAATTGTACTCCTTCTTCACACCCTGCACAGTTGCTTTTCCTGCCGTTGCGCTGCTGGGTGCGCACATGCACGTACTCCTTCGTCCCGGCACCCGAATCCTTTTGCTTTACCTTGCAGCTGCGCCTGACCTTGCCAGCTGTGCTCATCAGCCCATAGGCGGCCACTGCACCTATGGCTGCAGCTACGCCCGCCTGAGAACCCACACGGCCAGTTACCTTGTACAAGGCGGCTGCTTCTCACACGTCGGCAACAGCAGAGTCACCAGAGCGTCGCCTTCCATTAGCTTCCACACGACCAGAACTCTTCGCCTGAGAGCCTCCTCAGCAAAGCGACCCCCACACACAAGGCTACCTCTCTTTTACTCTGCAACAGCTGCTGCCCCCTGTTCCCAGAACCCCCAGGAAAAATCCTCCTCGCCAGCTTCTTCCTGCTCCTTGTGGTTTATCAGGCGGCATCCTTCCTTTTCTTCTGCAGCAACTGCAGCGTCCCCCTGTTTGTCCTCGCCAGCAGCTGTGCAAACCAGTGCCAACTGCCCCTTTATGTATCGGCGTCTCCCAGTCGAATCACCCCGAGCTCTGCTCCAAGCGGCAACCTGCTACGTCAACACCATTGTGTCTGCAGAATCCCCAGCCGCCTTCACATTCACCCGCATCCAAGGCCTCTGGCACCAGACGGCTGCTACACTCTCCTCACTGCCTTCCTGCAGAATCACCCCTGGCTCTCAGGCTGCCCCCGCCTCCGAAACGGCCACACCTTCAACGTATCCGCCAGCTTTTCTAGAACATGCGTTGGCAGCCCATGAGAATTTCCACGTTTGCTATTACTATATTTGGCCATTGTGACTAAAATTCATAATTATTTAAAGGCTCCAAAAATATGCCACCATACTATGCCCCTCCTCATTTCAATTTCAAATTCACACGCCACGCCATGACCTTGTCATCAGGAACATCATCAGCTTTCCAAACAATGCTGCCAACTGTCATCATCCACATCATCAACATTATGAATTCCCAAATACGACCACAGTCGGTGCCATACTTGCATCCCGAATAAGCTCCAGATCTCCCATATTTACTCCGAAAAAAAAACACACACCTGACATGCTTCCTGAAAAATCATCAAACCTGTACATCTGCCAGGGGCTTTCATGACAAAGCTTTATTTATCACACCATACATCCATATGTACACAGGCACTTAATCCCATGCATCTGGATTTGTATTTAATGGCCTCACATGCATGGTTTCACACCATAGACGTGCCGTGGCACGACACCGTTTACTCTCTCATCTGCTAAATTAAGCTCATCTAAGTCAATGTCTAAATTGTCTTCTATCTCAAGGGTGGTGCACGACGTGCGTCCAACATCAAAGTTCTCATCTACTACATCATCACAATTGTACATCCATCTGGGCATATCTTCTTCATACTCCTCGCTTTCCATGTCTCGCAAGATCTTTTCATTGCAATACATGTAAACGAGTTTATCTGCTCGATCTGCAAGAAGTCGATTGCGAATAGTACTGTGAATATATTTGTACATGCTCCAGTTTCTTTCTGAGCCTGAGTTTGAAGAGCACTGACTTAGAACCTTCATCGCAAGGTTGCACAATAAAGCATAATGCTCACCACCATTCATCATCCAGCACTTCCATGTAGGTTGCTCTTTATGAGGGAGTTGGAAAATAAACCCTCTTTCAATCGAAATGAGGTCATCTCCTTTATGCACTTTACACGATCATCAACATTATTATAGAAAGTGTTTACCACTTTATAAAAATCTTGCACCACCTCAACGTTGGACATCAAATCCATATTCCAATATTCAGGATCTAACATGTAAGCAGCACTGTGTAGTGGTGAATGCACTCCAATCCATCTAGCATGAAAGTACTTCAATAGGACTTTTCTTTGTCTACTGGACAATGGTACACGCCATTGCTTTTCCACCACTGAATGCTCTAATTTCTTAGGACACTCCAAACTCCGCTGGACAGTCCACCATTGCATCCATGCTTTTCCGAGATTAGGCGCTCTTTGATCAAGACTTCGTACGACATACATAACAGGCATCATTACATGGTATACATCCATCACACTGTTCCACCAACTCCTTCTCGTAAGCGCTGCCTTCAAGACTTTGATTTTCTCTTTCACTTTTTCAAGTTGAGTGCTCTCCCAGTCATGAAATGCCATGCATGTAAATGTTTCGCAAACTGCATCTTTATTTCTAAGAAGAGACTCAAAAGTGTAAAAGTGAGTGCAAAACCTAGTCTCCGCTGGAAGCTTTAACATAACTGACATGCGAGGTCAAAAAATATCTAACACTCTCTATCTCTTGAGCATGAATCTCACAAGCTGGCGAGCAGTGTTGACGATTGAGGCAAACCATTTGGTATCATCACTTTTATACCAATCTTTTAATACAAGATTCAAACTATGAGTATTACAGCCTACCGGAAAAACATGTGGATATTGTCCCTGTAGGATTTTGGATGCATTTTTGCAATTCTTTGCATTGTCCATGACGACTTGGACTACATTTTTGGCACCCACTTCCTCTATCACAGAGCCAATGACTTGAGCAATGTAAGCCCCAGTTTTGATTGAACCAGCTGAATCCACGGCACGGATGAAAGTCTCACTTCTAGGTGAAATAACCATTATATTAATTAATGGTTTTCTTTGTACATTAGACCATCCATCACTTAATGGTTTTCTTTGTACATTAGACCATCCATCACTTACTATACTACATCCAGAAAGCTCTATATTGCTAAGAATTATTCTTTGTACACGTTCTTTTACTTGCGCATAACATTTCTCTAATAGATCATTTCACATAGCATGGTACGTAGGCGGTGAAAACCCTGGTCCAAACTCACCAATTTTCTTCCATGCTCTCTTCCAATGCTGACTGTCCACCATCATCATAGCACTCCCAGAAAAGCAAATCGCTTCAGCAAGGGCGAGTTGTGCATCATCGAGTCGACCTTGACGTAGGCTTTCTTGCAATGAAGTTTGACGCATGGGTATATTTCTTACATCAAAGTTTCGCTTGCAGGAAGATGCATTGGGTAGATTACTTTCTGGTTGCACATTGCCGTTCGGGGTACAAGCAGGCGATGTAGCGGGAGTTTGATGATTAGAATAACAGTGTTCTTACTGCCTTGATACATTAATGGTAGGAGTGTCATGTTTTCTTGAATCTTTCTTTTGAATTTCTTCTACAGGTGTAGAGGGGTGGGTACATGACTTTTTCTTCAGTCCGCCTAAAAAGTGTTCTCTTAGTCGAGGCGCCCCACCTGATTTTACTGCATGGCATAGCTTACACTCCCAATCTATGAATCGATCACCAACATTAATTGCATATTGCCACTCTATCCTAGGTGCCTTTTTTTTCCTGCTATTTGAAATTTGGACTCTATTGGAGGTATCACTGGATCCAACATTGTCCTCCATCTCAACAAATAACCTATTCAACCAAGCATATAACAATGAATACACAAATGAAAAAACAACAAAGTCACTCACGTATTACAAAACATACATTAGCAGACAAAGTTCTTCGAAACTATCTTGACAAATACAAAAGATTATCACATAACACAAAACTACTTCGAAACTATCTTGCAAGGTCTTACTACAAAACTACTTCGAGACTATCATGCACATTGCACCCCCAATGAAGGATGCCTTTTGTACCCAATTAAGGATACTTTACACAATCAAAGATCTATGCTTGTCCAATACTCTAGTATAGGACAATAGACCTTCTCTAACATTCACAAAGAAAATCAAAGATCTATGCTTGCTCAATACTCTAGTATAGGACAATAGACCCTTGTCTAGTCTAAACTAGATCAAGTATCAAGAACCAATACAAGCCCCTAAGCAGGACTCTTGGCTCCATCAAACCATTCATCAAGCAGAATGAGGTAGATTACCTACGTAGCTCAAATGCAATGCTGAATGACTCTAAATTTGTCCCTAAATCTCCGCAAATATTAGCTACGAACCACACCCTGCCCCCAATTCAAAGAACTAAGGACGAGTGGCTCAATAGCCTTAGGAGTGCCTACAAGGAAAGACGACAGCCCCTAAGATAAGGACGTTCTTCCCAAGAGGACACTTCTAGCAACTCAAGAGCTCTACAAGCACTTTGAGGAGAGATATCATGCCCCCAAAACAAGGACTATCTCCCCAAAAGTTCCACGATGGGTGTCGGGCAGTGGCCAAACTCATAAGAGAAGAAAGTCAAAAGAAAGATTCAAGAAAACATGACACTCCTACTGTTAATGTATCACAGCAGCAAGAACACTGTTGTTCTAATCATCAAACTCCCGCTACATCGCCTGCTTGTACCTCGAACGGCAATGTGCAACCAGAAAGTAATCTACCTAGTGCATCTTCCTGCAAGCGAAACTTTGACGTAAGAAATATACCCATGCGTCAAACTTCATTGCAAGAAAGCCTACGTCAAGGTCGACTCGATGATATATCTCCTCAAAGTACTTGTAGAGCTCTCGAGTTGCTAGAAGTGTCCTCTTGGGAAGAACGTCCTTATCTTAGGGGCTGTCGTCTTTCCTTGTAGGCACTCCTAAGGCTATTGAGCCACTCGTCCTTAGTTCTTTGAATTGGGGGCAGGGTGTGGTTCGTAGCTAATACTTGCGGAGATTTAGGGACAAATTTGGAGTCATTCAGATTTGCATTTGAGCTACGTAGGTAATCTACCTCATTCTACTTTATGAATGGTTTGATGGAGCCAAGAGTCCTGCTTAGGGGCTTGTATTGGTTCTTGATACTTGATATAGTTTAGAGTAGACAAGGGTCTATTGTCCTATACTAGAGTATTGGGCAAGCATAGATCTTTGATTTTCTTTGTGAATGTTAGAGAAGGTCTATTGTCCTATACTAGAGTATTGGGCAAGCATAGATCTTTGATTGTGTAAAGTATCCTTAATTGGGTACAAAAGGCATCCTTCATTGGGGGTGCAATGTGCATGATAGTTTCGAAGTAGTTTTGTAGTAAGATCTTGCAAGATAGTTTCGAAGTAGTTTTGTGTTATGTGATGATCTTTTGTATTTGTCAAGATAGTTTCGAAGTACTTTGTCTGCTAATGTATGTTTTGTAATACGTGAGTGACTTTGTTGTTTCTTCATTTGTGTATTCATTGTTATATGCTTGGTTGAATAGGTTATTTGTTGAGATGATGAACAATGTTGGATCCAGTGATACCTCCAATAGAGTCCAAATTTCAAATAGCAGGAAAAAAAAGGCACCTTGGATAGAGTGGCAATATGTAATTAACGTTGGTGATCGATTCATAGATTGGGAGTGTAAGCTATGCCATGCAGTAAAATCAGGTGGGGTGCCTCGACTAAGAGAACACTTTTTAGGCGGACCGAAGAAAAAGTCATGTACCCACCCCTCTGCACTCAACTTGAAAAAGTGAAAGAGAAAATCAAAGTCTTGAAGGCAGCGCTTAGGAGAAGAAGTTGGTGGAACAGTGTGATGGATGCATACCATGTAATGATGCCTGTTATGTATGCCGTACGAAGTCTTCATCAAAGAGCGCCTAATCTCGGAAAAGCATGGATGCAATGGTGGACTGTCCAGCGGAGTTTGGAGTGTCCTGAGAAATTAGAGCATTCAGTGGTGGAAAAGCAATGGCGTGTACCATTCTCCAGTAGACAAAGAAAAGTCCTATTGAAGTACTTTCATGCTAGATGGATTGGAGCGCATTCACCACTACACAGTGCTGCTTACATGTTAGATCCTGAATATTGGAATATGGATTTGAGGTTGAGGTGGTGCAAGATTTTTATAAAGTGGTAAACACTTTCTATAATAATGTTGATGATCGTGTAAAGTGCATAAAGGAGATGACCTCATTTCGATTGAAAGAGGGTTTATTTTCCAACTCCCTTGTTCAACAAATGGCTAAAGAGCAACCTGCATGGAAGTGGTGGATGATGAATGGTGGTGAGCATTATGCTTTATTGCGCAACCTTGCGATGAAGGTTCTAAGTCAGTGCTCTTCAAACTCAGGCTCAGAAAGAAATTGGAGCATGTACAAATATATTCACAGTACTATTCGCAATCGACTTCTTGCAGATCGAGCAGATAAACTTGTTTACATGTATTGCAATGAAAAGATCTTGCGAGACATTGAAAGCGAAGAGTATGAAGAAGTTATGCCTAGATGGATGTACAATTGTGATGATGTAGTAGACGAGAACTTTGATGTTGGACTCACATCGTGCACCACCCTTGAGATAGAAGACAATTTAGACATTGACTTAGATGAGCTTAATTTAGCAGACGAGAGAGTAAACGGTGAAAGAATTTTGGAGCAAGATACTGACATAGAGGAAGAAGTCATTTCATTAATTTCATAAAAAGTACTTGTACAAATGATCGTATTTGGAGAAATTATCAATACAAAAGTAGGATTGATGTCTTTCTTAGCTTTCATCTTGAAATAAATTACGAATTGCACTAGGAGTTGCATCTAAAGGTCCTGGTGGTTTATATTCGCTAGCCATGCCGAATACTGTATAAATACCTTGATTTATTGGGACACTGCACAATGCACATGTGGAAGTATTTTGCATTTGCCTCACTAAACATATTAAGTGGTAGTAGTGTCCACAGGGTAGTATATACTGGCCGCTCCACCCATCGAATACTTTGTAACATACAGGACATTGGGGAGTGGAGGAACTAGTAGCCTCAGCAGCAGAAACTCCCACAAGATCAGGATGTATCAAAAAATGAGAGATGTGGTTTCCTTGGCGCACAGGAGCAATACGTGAAGAGATGCTCTGTACATCTTGGCTGATCTTTGTGAGCTGCTCTTGAATCCCTCTATTGGCTAGGGGAGGAGTTGATGCTTGAGATAATCGCTCAGCTTCTTTCTCCTTCTCTGCTAGCTGTGCCCCTACGCTAACTTAATCTCCTGATACTGTATCATTACAAAATTGGGGTGAATGACACCGATAGCTCTACAAGAGGACGTTGTGCCCTCGTTGGGCCAGTATTTAGTGATCTAAAAAATTCCACTACTTGCAAAATTGATTTTCGCTCATCGCGATTAGGCAGGCACATCCAATTTTTGACTTTATAAATAATAGTATCCATGGTAACTTTGTCATAGGAACTATTGTCCATCCACAACTCTTGTACTTTCTGCCAAAAGTCATATAAAGTTTGTAATAAATATCCTAAGGCAAAAACATCAGATGCAGGAGTGTATGCATCTGCCAAAAATGGATCATAAAGCTCCGGGGCTATCCACGGCCGTTTATTTCGCTCTCTGTCTATGTAGGAGACCGCCTGTGCCACCTTCTCAGGATTCTTGTCTGCTTCAAATACAAAATTGAGAGACACCCATTTTTTGGGCGCTCTCAGCAGTAACCCCCAATCGATAATACCTACGTGTGGCTTCAACTCTTTTGTAAAATCCAACCCTGCATTGAATGGATGTAGGTCGGTATGTACAATTCCTGCCAGATGTGCTGCCGCTAGGCCTTCCACCAGGGCATGCATAATATGTGGCATGATTATTACTATTTGTTTTATTTTAGAAAGTTCTAGATGACTTAAAGGAATATTATCGGGTGGGGGTTGTCTGCATCCTCGATCCAAACGAAAAATTGCTCTGGTGAACTCACTTAATCTAAAGGGGACCTTCAGAAGAGTATCACCAAGTGAGCCGCCATTATAGTATGGGAAAATAGTGATCCAAGGAGATTCTTTCGTGAAGGCAATGCGCCTAACAATTGATGGGTGTAGAACCTGCATGCCCTGCTCTGCCTGGAAGCTCTCGAACTTGGCACTGCCTTCTCCTTTGTAGTGCTTTCCGCAAAAAGTAATGTGCTCTAGAAAAAATGATATACCTGTAACTGTATACTCTTTTACTGTGCCAAAAACACCAGAGCCTATTGTTCGCCCTTCGAACAGAGCCTCGTGTAGGATGCCAATGAGGTGTGTGCACATAGAATTGTAGATGGTACGATTAATGACACCTGTCCCACTCACATCTGCTTGGCTGGACGTTGCAGCGACGTCCTGGGCAATGCGCACTCTTTTGGGGAGTGACTCTGCATCCAGCGCCTTCATGCGCTTGCTCTTGGCTCTTTGCTTGCTCCATAAAACGTCCCATAACTGTAGACGATGCATATTAGCTTCAGGCGGGGCAGCATCTCTAAGATCATTGCATGCTACACGCATGCTCCCCAAAATGGTTCGTGTTATATGTTGGTGGTTGAAATCTGCTATCTTCTGTCTATCAAGCAACTCAGCGTTGCCTCCAAGCCGACGCTGTGCATTTTTCCATATCTGGTCTATTAGATCTCGCATGAGTATCTCAGACTCATTGATCTTTTTAACGACGTCATCAGCACATTGTGACACTGTGATGACTGCTTCAATGCGAATTGCTCGTAGAACGATTTTATGCTCTTCAGGGAAAAGCATGTTGGTCGTCTTCGTAAATCTAGCAAATATCACTAAACACAAAAAAACAGAATATTAAACATTACTGAAATTAACATCAAGCAAACGTGAGAGAACAGCAACAAGTGTATCATTACTTATCAATGTTCAAACAAAAATGGAATCAATGCGAATTGCTCGTAGAACGATTTTATGCTCTTCAGGGAAAAGCATGTTGGTCGTCTTCGTAAATCTAGCAAATATCACTAAACACAAAAAAACAGAATATTAAACATTACTGAAATCAACATCAAGCAAACGTGAGAGAACAGCAACAAGTGTATCATTACTTATCAATGTTCAAACAAAAATGGAATATCAAAAAATTTTACTGAAATCAACATCATCCAATACATCATCAAACGTGAGAGAACAGCAACAAGTGTATCATTACTTATCAATGATCAAACAAAAACGGAATATCAAACATTATTATTGAACTCAACATCATGCAATACATTACCGAACGTGAGACAACCGCAACAAGTGCATTATTACTTATCAAGTGTATACATGTTGCACTCCTCATCTACACACCTATCGTGACAGAGAGAGAAAGAGAGAGTTGTGAAGGGTATTATGAGAGAGAGAGAGAGAGGGGGGGGAGGAAGAGAGAGAGGTGTGACAGATACAGAGAGAGGGAACATTAGATGACATTTTTAATAGTTTTGTGAGTTCCTAAAGAGAGAAAAATAATGTTTTGTATTCCTAAAGCACTCCTCATCTACACACCTATCGTGATAGAGAGAGAGTTGTGAAGTGTATCATGAGAGAGAGAGAGAGTTGTGAAGTGTTTCATGAGAGAGAAGGAGAGAGAGAGAGAGCGAATTGTGAAGTGTATCATGAGAGAGAGAGAGAGAGAGAGAGAGAGAGAGTTGTGACAGATAGAGAGAAGAAACATTAGATGACATTTTTAATATTTTTGTGAGTTCCTAAAGAGGAAAATAATGTACTGTTTTAATTTTTAAGTAAATAGAGGGAGAAAAAAGAAATTATTAAGAATTATGTATATTTTAAGAGAGAGAAAGAGTTGTGAAGTGTATCATGAGAGAGAGAGGGGGGGACAGGAAGAGAGAGAGAGATATTCATTTTTTCGAGTTACGAATCACAATATTATAAAATAAAACGTTTAGACAATATGATGTAAACTTTGATCCATGAAATACTCATGCCGTGTTAGCAACCAAGTATCGCATGGATCAAACACAATAAAAACAATACAAGTCAAATCAAACAAATTCACGACATTTTTTCGACCGCGTTAACGATCATATGCCGTAATATGCAAGCAAATTTACGACATTTTTTTGACCGCGTTAACGATCAAATGCCGCAATATGCAAAAAACAATATATGCACTAGCGGACGACACCAACTTGCCGCATTAACGACAAAATGCCGCCCGATTCTATGGGAATACGAATAGGATACGACCATACACTGGCCGCGTTACTGACCATATGCCCGCATTTGACAAAGGGAAGGGAAGGGAAGGTGACATCGCCATAATGATACTGCCGTGTTACTGACTAGTACCGCTACGGCGTGCCATACTTACCATAGGACACAGACTAGCCACGTTACCAACTAAGTGCCCTAGGGTAAGCACCATTCCGAAGAATGGCCTTACACACACACCCCTCGTGTGGCGGACCACCCACATCCTGCCACGCATTGCGACAATGGGCAGCTGCCCACACGAACACACACCCACACACACATCCCTCGTGTGGCGGACCACCCACATCCTGCCGTGCATGCTTTTGGTTTTCCCGACGGACCCGTCGGGATAACTCTTATCCCAGTGGGCCTGTCGGGCCCGTCGGGATGACTTAAGTCTGATAAATAGATTTTTCTTTATCCGATCGTCCGTAAAAAAAATATTTGTATATTTATATACAAGTTGCAATAATTACATAGAGTGGCTCAGCTCCAAAATTCAAAATCTCCTCGAGAGACGTTTAAGACGACGGTACTGGGCCATAGTCATGCCCTATTACATAAGTTCTCTAACTGCGAAGGGAGTTATTATTTTCTCCTTAGGGATAAATTGACTAAGGAGTCTATAAATTCGACATGAAAGTCTGAAATTTTGAGGTGTCGAATGATATAGAATGACACCACGCACCATTTTCAGCTTTAACAGGATCATAGTCAATGAGAGATTCTGCCACAGCATTGTACGGCGGTTGCAATGGGCGTGGACATATTGCCCTGCAAACCACTTATGTTGTATTCTCTCCGCTGGGGTAGGAAAATATAAATCCGCGAAATGGCGTGCGAGTCTTGCTCGGCTTGATTGAGTTGAAGCAGAAGAGATGAGATGCTCGAAGGCAAATGCAATCATATCTTGAGACTGGGTGAGGTCGGGAATACCAGATAAGTAGGGAACTTCCATCTATAAAAAAAATCTTTGATTAAAAATTCTTCATTAAAGAGGCTTACGGAATGAAAATACATTATGAAAAAATATTTTTTTTGAATTTTTATTATCAATTTATGATAAGAATTTGCTTATCCGTATTAGTTTTAAACCTGCTCTGATACCAACTGTGAGATCCCTGTTCCCACCGAGCAACGAATTCGGGGTACTAGCAGCGGAAGTAGCACTTCTCGCACGGGACAACAAGGGTCCCACACTCGGGGCCTCGCCCACGGATATCCGGACAAGAGACTAATCCGTCGGTTTGTCCAAAACCGAAACCGGAAAAACTTCCTTTACCCGAAAAGCACGGGCGATTCCACCAGGATAACTCTTTACTCTAACGTAGTCAAGATCATTACTGATCAAACTGATCTAACTGCACCTTTAACGGTACTTGGTCAAATCAAGGAAGAACTTGCACTTGGATCATTGGGATCAACGCTTTTTTCCCCATCAAGAGGCACAGCCATTGATTCCTATCCATAGAACAATTTCTATCCGGGATTTACTTCATCTATCGTAATAATAGAAATTAAATCTCGATTTACGGATCCATCAGTCCAGCCTAACCCCATCCGATCCCATGGGTTAGCCAACCGCCCAACCACTGTAGTGATGGGATCCAATTTGGAATTTGGTTAGGTTTTGTCCCGGGTACCAAGGAAAAGAGTTCCAAGGCCTCCTAGCTGGAAGTCCATGCAAACATAAAACTAGCCACACCACTTACACACCCAATATGAAATTGCCTTTATCTTAGCATCAGCTAAGATAAAGGCAAAGAGTTCCAAGGCCCCCTAGCTGGAAGTCCATGCAAACATAAAACTAGCCACACCACTTACACACCCAATATGAAATTGCCTTTATCTTAGCATCAGCTAACTTTAAAACAATCCTTTAATGAAACCATAGTACCACTGATCACAATCTTCCAATTTATCCGGTTGATTCATAATTTCCCATCATTCCTTCATCAGAGTATCTATGGCATCATTGGCAACTAGAACGCTCACCACCTGTCCACACAGGGGCCTTTTCAATAGTTCCTAGCCCATAATACTCGACAATATAATCACTTATAAAAATCAAGATGGACTCTCGTTGAAGATCAGCAAGATCAACCAACAGATCCATATAAAGAGCCATGGACTCATCCATTGAAGACCAGCAAGGTCAATCAACCAGATCCATGCCCGGTTTCACAAAACAACTCTTACTCCTTGTTCCAATATCTTCCTCGACACACGCGTGGGTATCTTCGGCGACCCAAAGCCCGAGCACCGTATGGTCAGCACCCTCTAGGATCCTTCGCAGGTGACCTAGCGCTTCACTCATAGGCCGCTTCCTTGGTCCCTCATCCACCGTACCGGCGGAAGCTCACCATTTAAATCGAACCGAGGCTGGTCAAGACCTCGATCGACCTTGCTACGCGAGACGTCCTCCATTGACTCTCCGTCAGCAGTTGCAACTTTATCAGTTCAGTCTTCATGACCTTAATCCTCAAGACAGTCAAAATGCTTCTTCAGCATTCTTGACATAAAACAGTCATTTACAAACAGTCACAAAATACAGTTTCTATAACGAACTCTTGTCTTTCCATATTATCCACTCTCGGACCACATTACTTATTCGACATTCCATTCAGTGTGTACTCATTCTCATCCATTCACTCATATAGACTACATTATCTCACATACTTCTTCATATTCATTATTCTACATACATATCCATGTTCGTACGTCCACATCATACATCTAATTTCACATTCATACATACGCATCTACATGCATACATCCACATCTACATTCATACATCCATACCTCCATTTCCACATCCACACATCCACATTCATATTCATACATCCACATTCACATGCATATATCCATTTTCACATCCTCATTCATACATCAACATTCACATACATACATCCACATCCGTATCTACATCCATACATCCACATCCACCTCTTCATTCACATTCACATCCATACATCCACATCTACATACATACATCCACATCTACATACATACATCCATACATCCACATCTACATACATACATCCATTTTCACATCCTCATTCATACATCCATATTCACATACATACATCCACATCCGTATCTACATCCATACATCCACATCCACATCAACATTCACGTTCATACATATACATCTACATGTATACATCCACATCACATTCATACAACCATATTACATCCGTTCTCGTCCTAACACATCCCATATACATTAACACATTCTATCACATCTCATACACATCTTATCACATCTTTTTACATCTCATACACCTCTTATCACATCCTATCACTTTCCATACGCATCTTATTAAATCTTATCACATCTCATACACATCTTATCACATCTTTTTACATCTCATACACCTCTTATCACATCCTATCACTTTCCATACGCATCTTATCAAATCTTATCACATCTCATACACCTCTTATCACATCTTATCACATTTCATATCTTTTTTTAAGAGAATTCTTATATTTGATATAAGATTTCTCTACACATTTATTTATGCATAAATTCTATTTAAGGAGACTAACACTTTCGAAATTAAAATCAATCTTTTATGCATCTTCTTATGCATAAATTTAATTTGGTAGGAAATTACACTTTTAGAATAAAAGAATTTCTCTTATACATCTAAGTTATGCATAAAATCCATTTATGAGGAAAATCACACTTTTAGTATAAAAAGAATATCTTTTATGCATACCTATATGCATGAAATTCAATATGATAAAAGTAACACTTTTACAATAAAATAATCAACTTTTATGCATACCTCTATGCATGAAATTTAATTATTATAAAAGTCACACTTTTATAATAAAATAATCAACTTTTATGCATACCTCTATGCATGAAATCCAATATGATAAAAGTAACACTTTTGATATAAAAATTTTCCTTTATGCATACTTCTATGCATGAAAATTAAAAATGATAAAAGTAACACTTTTGATATAAAAATTTTCCTTTATGCATACTTTTATGCATGAAAATTAAAAATGATAAAAGTAACACTTTTGATATAAAAATTATCCTTTATGCATACTTCTATGCATGAAAATTAAGAATGATAAAAGTAACACTTTTAATATAAAAAAAATTATCCTTTATGCATACTTCTATGCATGAAAATTAAAAATGATAAAAGTAACACTTTTGATATAAAAAATTATCCTTTATGCATACTTCTAGGCATGAAAATTAAAAATGATAAAAGTAACACTTTTAATATAAAAAAAATTATCCTTTATGCATACTTCTATGCATGAAAATTAAAATTTGATAAAAGTAACACTTTTATGTTAAAATAATAATCTTTTATGCATAGCTCTATGCATGAAAATCAATAATGCATAATATAAAAATCAATTTCTCTATGATTATAATGAATATCTTTCAATTAATCTAGGATGATAATTCCTAGAATATGATAGGAAGTCCTCTTTTTATGCTTTGAATGAAATTATTTTATGCATAATTTTTATAAAAATTTTGCCATAGCTCCGCTGCTATGACTGATAAATCTCAATTTTTCTAAGGGATAAAGCTTATCATTAAGAAAATAATTAAAATGATCTCTAATTGGCTCATTAATCCATAATGGATTGAATCATCAATATACATAAACTAAAAGCATAGAAAAAAGCCATTAATTTGGCCTCAAGCATAGCTTAATCTTGGGTTAAGGAAAAGCTTTATGAAAAGCTTGATTTGGATTGAGAATGGGTCATGAGTATGACCATTTCTTGAGTGAGAGAGAGAAATTACATAAAAACCATTAGAATTTAAACATAAATGGAAATTAACTTCAATAGCATTTATTAAATTATGTAACTCTTCACTACTATTCACCAATTAACTTCAATAGCATTTAAAAAACCATACCAATTAAGCTTCTCAAGCTTGAGAGGGGTTGAGAAGAGAGAAACATTGAGAAATTATAGAAAAGATCAATATTCACTAATTACCTTACAAATTGCTTGATTCTTTGTTCACGGTAGAGGCCCCCAACCAATCAATTGGTTAAGTATGTTGATGGAGCCACTAATGGGGATTGAAGAAAGAGGGAAGCTCCAAAAACTAGTGAATTATTAAATGAATTCACAGTTCTTGGCTTAGGTGGAGTAGAGTAACGATGCATAAACACTATATATTTTTCAACAAGGGGGAGGCTTCTATTTATAGGAAAAATTGAGCTCCTAACCAAACAAACTGATTCTAGAATTTTCCAAATCAGTTTGGTCAATTTTTGACCATTTTTAGGTCAGTTAAGCTAACTTTTTGGAACTAGACTCGAATTAGGAGAGAGGAGAGATGAAATATCTCAATTTTTATGAGTTTAAAACTCATTCAAGCATGTGAAATATGCACCTCCTTTAAAGAACTCCCCTTCCTTACATATGTGTCATAATGGAATCATTTTAATATTGCTCATAGTTTTTTTACTAATAAACCTTGTACATTTTCAACTCTTCATCTTATGTGAAATATGCACCTCCTTTAAAGAACTCCCCTTCCTTACATATGTGTCATAATGGAATCATTTTAATATTGCTCATAGTTTTTTTACTAATAAACCTTGTACATTTTCAACTCTTCATCTTATGTGAAATATGCACCTCCTTTAAAGAACTCCCCTTCCTTACATATGTGTCATAATGGAATCATTTTAATATTGCTCATAGTTTTTTACTAATAAACCTTGTACATTTTCAACTCTTCATCTTATGTGAGCATTTACTCATTTTTGGATACCCAAAATATCTCATATTTTTAATATGGCTCATAGTTTTTTACTAATAAACCTTGTACATTTTCAACTCTTCATCTTATGTGAGCATTTACTCATTTTTGGGTATCTTCTTTTACAAATTGGATTTATCTCCTCCCTACACATGGATTGATGCTATTGGCCCATAGGAACCTTAATTGGACCATAATTCAAAAATTTCTGAAAATCTAGACCCTTTTCTCTCTCTAGAAGATTTTTTCTCTCTAGGTTAAAACAGTTAGAAACAAGTCTTTTATATTTCTGAAGAGGGATTGATTACAGGGGAAGATATTGGACATTTTGAGAGGCTGGGGAGGAATCTTACATTCTCTCCCACTTGAAAAACGCGAGATGCCCTCATCTCGCAAACTGGGGGTAATTTCGCAAGATGCACAAGTATGAGACTGAGAGAAATTTTTTTTAATTAAGATTAACCACCAATTAAAAAAAGTCTCAAGAGAGCAAGATTCAAGATAAGAACAAGATTTAAACTTTATTCATTCTCGGAACTTATACAGTAAAGATAGAAGTACTCTTTACACTTCCATAAGCCCGTCCATCATATGATCACAAAAGCAGCACTCACAAGCTGCACAAGTATAAGGTAACTCATCTATGGGAATAATTCTGTTGGTTATTGCCGCACCTATCTCAGTGGTATGAGGTGATCTAACAAAAGGACCTCTGAGAGGCAAGCCGAAAACGGGGTAAAGGCATATCTTCTCATGAGGAAGAAAACACGCCAGTAAGAAGACCCGCTCAGAAAACCCAAGATGCCTTGATCTCATGACGCAGTAGTATCGGGGACCCAAACCCAAAGCTTCAATAACCATGGCCAAGTGGACATTGTTACGAAAGTGCTGCTGACCCCAGGGTGTTACCCTAGTTATGTCTTGATAGGTCCGCCATTTGGTCTGAGCTACAGACGTTCCCAATTGAGGAAAAAGTGAGCGCTCAAAATGTTCTATAAAATCCTTCTTCACAGACTCGCTTGCGTCTTGAAGGTGAGAAATCATCATGGATAAAACTAATTCCTGTTGCCAAGCCATGAAGGAGATTAAGAAGAAGGAGATCGATGGAAGTAAGATTACTGTGAGCGATAAGTAAAAGTTACGACTTATATAAAGGAAGGAGTTAGCGTAACCTAGAAGCCAACGGTATCTTGCCACTGAAGTTTTACCGTCTTTCCATGATTTGGGTTTGGCACATATTTCTATAGAAGGCGTTAAGAACTTTGAGATGAGGAGATAAAAGAAGTTTGTAGGTTAAGTCACTTACTTCCTTTGGTCCACAATATCTGGGGGATAACTACTTATACTCCCCTAGAGATAAAGAAATTCTTTTGGTCCGTATTCAATTGAAGACTATAACTGCTTCTTTGATTTCTCTGACCGTCCTCTTCTTATCCGTATATTGTCTCTGTCAATCCTAGGCAGCGTTTATATCTTTATGAATTGCTTGCATCTGATGTTCTAAGTCGCCAAGCATTTGATTGGTCATCTCGACCCTAATCAATGGGTCGGACCTAGTTAATGGAGTTAAGCAATCTTGTCTGAGATGGACCCTGATTAGATTGGTATGAAGGAATTGGTCTCTGAATTTGGGTTCTAGGCTTCCTTGTGCCCTTTCCATGGTAGGAGTCGGGCCGTCTTTTAACTGATGACTAAAACCTTGGCATCCAAAATACCGGTTCTCACTTCTGAACTCATCGTTCTGAATCCTTAAAACAAGTGGGCTCCTGAGAAGGTATTTTGGGGAAAGTGTCTTCCCTTTTTAAACAGAATCTTTCTTTTATTTTAGAGAGAGAATAATTATAAGATCAGAAAGGGAGATTCTTACTCCTGTATACCTCTAAGGCTGGGGGAGGAATCTTACATTCTACCCCACTTAAAAGGTGCAAGATGTCCTCATCTCACAAATAGAGGACAACTCTTTTGCTTAAGATCCAATTTATTCTGGGGTTCCTTATATTCCGGTCAACCCAACAGAATATGGGGATAAATATCCCTTATATAGAACTCATCATTAAATAACAATTCATTCACATCATATCATTCATATCTTTAACACGATAATGGTCCATTAGACCGAAAAATTTCCTTCTGAACATTCCTCCACAGAATTTAAGTTAAGCAAGTTCTCAATTTGTCATCCCTTAACTTGATCTACCGTCTCAAGTATTAACAGTAGCAACTTGACAGCACAATCCACTAATCTCATAGTGATTTGCTGAATCATTTTCATCATTTATCATTACAGGGACTCGTCCCAATCATCCACATTGTGGTTTCGCTCAGCTTATTACATTTCAACCCATTTTCAGGGATCATCATTTTTCAATCAGAATCCAAATCAATTCATCACTTCCCAAACAGAATTAAAAATCATATCAACCACATTCGAAATCATCATCTGGATAGCATTAACGCTTATAATTTCAAGTCTTAGATTTACTCGTATATACTGTCGGTAAAGAGCTGCAGTTATACCCTCGGTATATACGAATAGTCATGATACTCGAAACTATAAGGTAAATACCATCATGTCTAGGTCTCAAGCAAGTCAGGGTTCCATACAATTGCGGTACTTTCAATTGAAGACCCAATTACTAATTTACGAATTTTAATTTGAATTAACAATTTGTATGAATTATATCAAACAATTACAACCTTTTTGTGCGTCTTGATAAACTTTTGACATAATTGGCTCCTTAGTTGATCTTATTGGAGATCTATGACTTAAGTCTGATAAATAGATTTTTCTTTATCCGATCGTCCGTAAAAAAACATTTGTATATTTATATACAAGTTGCAATAATTACATAGAGTGGCTCGGCTCCAAAATTCAAAATCTCCTCGAGAGACGCATAAGACGACGGTACTGGGCCATAGTCAAGCCCTATTACATAAGTTCTCTAACTGCGAAGGGAGTTATTATTTTCTCCTTAGGGATAAATCGACTAAGGAGTCTATAAATTCGACATGAAAGTCTGAAATTTTGAGGTGTCGAATGATATAGAATGACACCACGCACCATTTTCAGCTTTAACAGGATCATAGTCAATGAGAGATTCTGCCACAGCATTGTACGGCGGTTGCAATGGGCGTGGACATATTGCCCTGCAAACCACTTATGTTGTATTCTCTCCGCTGGGGTAGGAAAATATAAATCCGCGAAATGGCGTGCGAGTCTTGCTCGGCTTGATTGAGTTGAAGCAGAAGAGATGAGATGCTCGAAGGCAAATGCAATCATATCTTGAGACTGGGTGAGGTCGGGAATACCAGACAAGTAGGGAACTTCCATCTATAAAAAAAATCTTTGATTAAAAATTCTTCATTAAAGAGGCTTACGGAATGAGAATACATTATGAAAAAATATTTTTTTTTGAATTTTTATTATCAATTTATGATAAGAATTTGCTTATCCGTATTAGTTTTAAACCTGCTCTGATACCAACTGTGAGATCCCTGTTCCCACCGAGCAACGAATTCGGGGTACTAGCAGCGGAAGTAGCACTTCTCGCGCGGGACAAGGGTCCCACACTCGGGGCCTCGCCCACGGATATCCGGACAAGAGACTAATTCGTCGGTTTGTCCAAAACCGAAACCGGAAAAACTTCCTTTACCCGGAAAGCACGGGCGATTCCACCAGGATAACTCTTTACTCTAACGTAGTCAAGATAATTACTGATCAAACTGATCTGACTGCACCTTTAACGGTACTTGGTCAAATCAAGGAAGAACTTACACTTGGATCATTGGGATCAACGCTTTTTTTCCCATCAAGAGGCACAGCCGTTGATTCCTATCCATAGAACAATTTCTATCCGAGATTTACTTCATCTATCATAATAATAGAAATTAAATCTCGATTTACAGATCCATCAGTCCAGCCTAACCCCATCCGATCCCATGGGTTAGCCAACCGCCCAACCACTGTAGTGATGGGATCCAATTTGGAATTTAGTTAGGTTTTGTCCCAGGTACCAAGGAAAAGAGTTCCAAGGCCCCCTAGCCGGAAGTCCATGCAAATATAAAACTAGCCACACCACTTACACACCCAATATAAAATTGCCTTTATCTTAGCATCAGCTAACTTTAAAACAATCCTTTAATGAAACCATAGTACCACTGATCACAATCTTCCAATTTATCCGGTTGATTCATAATTTCCCATCATTCCTTCATCAGAGTATCTATGGCATCATTGGCAATGAGAACGCTCACCACCTGTCCACACAGGGGCCTTTTCAATAGTTCCTAGCCCATAATACTCGACAATATAATCACTTATAAAAATCAAGATGGACTCTCGTTGAAGATCAGCAAGATCAACCAACAGATCCATATAAAGAGCCATGGACTCATCCATTGAAGACCAGCAAGGTCAATCAACCAGATCCATGCCCGGTTTCACAAAACAACTCTTACTCCTTGTTCCAATATCTTCCTCGACGCACGCGTGGGTATCTTCGGCGACCCAGAGCCCGAGCACCGTATGGTCAGCACCCTCTAGGATCCTTCGCAGGTGACCTAGCGCTTCACTCATAGGCCGCTTCCTTGGTCCCTCATCCACCGTACCGGAAGCTCACCATTTAAATCGAACCGAGGCTAGTCAAGACCTCGATCGACCTTGCTACGCGAGACGTCCTCCATTGACTCTCCGTCAGCAGTTGCAACTTTATCAGTTCAGTCTTCATGACCTTAATCCTCAAGACGGTCAAAATGCTTCTCCAGCATTCTTGACATAAAACAGTCATTTACAAACAGTCACAAAATACAGTTTCTATAATGAACTCTTGTCTTTCCATATTATCCACTCTCGGACCACATTACTTATTCCACATTCCATTCAGTGGGTACTCGTTCTCATCCATTCACTCATATAGACTACATTATCTCACATACTTCTTCATATTCATTATTCTACATACATATCCATGTTCGTACGTCCACATCATACATCTAATTTCACATTCATACATACGCATCTACATGCATACATCCACATCTATACATCCATACCTCCATTTCCACATCCACACATCCACATTCATATTCATACATCCACATTCACATGCATATATCCATTTTCACATCCTCATTCATACATCAACATTCACATACATACATCCACATCCGTATCTACATCCATACATCCACATCCACCTCTTCATTCACATTCACATCCATACATCCACATCTACATACATACATCCACATCTACATACATACATTCATACATCCACATCTACATACATACATCCATTTTCACATCCTCATTCATACATCCATATTCACATACATACATCCACATCCGTATCTACATCCACATCAACATTCACGTTCATACATATACATCTACATGTATACATCCACATCACATTCATACAACCATATTACATCCGTTCTCGTTCTAACACATCCCATATACATTAACACATTCTATCACATCTCATACACATCTTATCACATCTTTTTACATCTCATACACCTCTTATCACATCCTATCACTTTCCATACGCATCTTATCAAATCTTATCACATCTCATACACATCTTATCACATCTTTTTACATCTCATACACCTCTTATCACATCCTATCACTTTCCATACGCATCTTATCAAATCTTATCACATCTCATACACCTCTTATCACATCTTATCACATTTCATATCTTTTTTTAAGAGAATTCTTATATTTGATATAAGATTTCTCTACACATTTATTTATGCATAAATTCTATTTAAGGAGACTAACACTTTCGAAATTAAAATCAATCTTTTATTCATCTTCTTATGCATAAATTTAATTTGGTAGGAAATTACACTTTTAGAATAAAAGAATTTCTCTTATACATCTAAGTTATGCATAAAATCCATTTATGAGGAAAATCACACTTTTAGTATAAAAAGAATATCTTTTATGCATACCTATATGCATGAAATTCAATATGATAAAAGTAACACTTTTACAATAAAATAATCAACTTTTATGCATACCTCTATGCATGAAATTCAATTATGATAAAAGTCACACTTTTATAATAAAATAATCAACTTTTATGCATACCTCTATGCATGAAATCCAATATGATAAAAGTAACACTTTTGATATAAAAATTTTCCTTTATGCATACTTCTATGCATGAAAATTAAAAATGATAAAAGTAACACTTTTGATATAAAAACTTTTCTTTATGCATACTTCTATGCATGAAAATTAAAAATGATAAAAGTAACACTTTTGATATAAAAATTATCCTTTATGCATACTTCTATGCATGAAAATTAAAAATGATAAAAGTAACACTTTTAATATAAAAAAAATTATCCTTTATGCATACTTCTATGCATGAAAATTAAAAATGATAAAAGTAACACTTTTGATATAAAAAATTATTCTTTATGCATACTTCTAGGCATGAAAATATAAAATGATAAAAGTAACACTTTTAATATAAAAAAATTATCCTTTATGCATACTTCTATGCATGAAAATTAAAATTTGATAAAAGTAACACTTTTATGTTAAAATAATAATCTTTTATGCATAGCTCTATGCATGAAAATCAATAATGCATAATATAAAAATCAATTTCTCTATGATTACAATGAATATCTTTCAATTAATCTAGGATGATAATTCCTAGAATATGGTAGGAAGTCCTCTTTTTATGCTTTGAATGAAATTATTTTATGCATAATTTTTATAAAAATTTTGCCATAGCTCCGCTGCTATGACTGATAAATCTCAAATTTTCTAAGGGATAAAGCTTATCATTAAGGAAATAATTAAAATGATCTCTAATTGGCTCATTAATCCATAATGGATTGAATCATCAATATACATAAACTAAAAGCATAGAAAAAAGCCATTAATTTGGCCTCAAGCATAGCTTAATCTTGGATTAAGGAAAAGCTTTATGAAAAGCTTGATTTGGATTGAGAATGGGTCATGAGTATGACCATTTCTTGAGTGAGAGAGAGAAATTACATAAAAACCATTAGAATTTAAACATAAATGGAAATTAACTTCAATAGCATTTATTAAATTATGTAACTCTTCACTACTATTCACCAATTAACTTCAATAGCATTTAAAAAACCATACCAATTAAGCTTCTCAAGCTTGAGAGGGGTTGAGAAGAGAGAAACATTGAGAAATTATAGAAAAGATCAATATTCACTAATTACCTTACAAATTGCTTGATTCTTTGTTCACGGTAGAGGCCCCCAACCAATCAATTGGTTAAGTATGTTGATGGAGCCACTAATGGGGATTGAAGAAAGAGGGAAGCTCCAAAAACTAGTGAATTATTAAATGAATTCACAGTTCTTGGCTTAGGTGGAGTAGAGTAACGATGCATAAACACTATATATTTTTCAACAAGGAGGAGGCTTCTATTTATAGGAAAAATTGAGCTCCTAACCAAACAAACTGATTCTAGAATTTTCCAAATCAGTTTGGTCAATTTTTGACCATTTTTAGGTCAGTTAAGCTAACTTTTTGGAACTAGACTTGAATTAGGAGAGAGGAGAGATGAAATATCTCAATTTTTATGAGTTTAAAACTCATTCAAGCATGTGAAATATGCACCTCCTTTAAAGAACTCCCCTTCCTTACATATGTGTCATAATGGAATCATTTTAATATTGCTCATAGTTTTTTTACTAATAAACCTTGTACATTTTCAACTCTTCATCTTATGTGAAATATGCACCTCCTTTAAAGAACTCCCCTTCCTTACATATGTGTCATAATGGAATCATTTTAATATTGCTCATAGTTTTTTTACTAATAAACCTTGTACATTTTCAACTCTTCATCTTATGTGAAATATGCACCTCCTTTAAAGAACTCCCCTTCCTTACATATGTGTCATAATGGAATCATTTTAATATTGCTCATAGTTTTTTACTAATAAACCTTGTACATTTTCAACTCTTCATCTTATGTGAGCATTTACTCATTTTTGGATACCCAAAATATCTCATATTTTTAATATGGCTCATAGTTTTTTACTAATAAACCTTGTACATTTTCAACTCTTCATCTTATGTGAGCATTTACTCATTTTTGGGTATCTTCTTTTACAAATTGGATTTATCTCCTCCCTACACATGGATTGATGCTATTGGTCCATAGGAACCTTAATTGGACCATAATTCAAAAATTTCTGAAAATCTAGACTCTTAGGCTAAGGTCCTTTATACCCATTTTCAATTAATTCCAATTGCACATTGGAAAGTTCTTTTTGAATTTCTGTTTCAGGGGAACTTATTTTAATATGATGAGATAATTTTCTATCCAAAAATATTAAAAATTTGAATATTCTCTCTCTAGAATATTTTCTCTCTCTAGGTTAAAACAGTTAGAAACAAGTCTTTTATATTTGTGAAGAGGGATTGATTACAGGGGAAGATGCTGGACATTTTGAGAGGCTGGGGAGGAATCTTACACAAACCGAAGAAAAAGTCATGTACCCACCCCTCTGCACCTGTAGTGGCCAAACGCATAAGAGAAGAAATTCAAAAGAAAGATTCAAGAAAACATGACACTCCTACCGTTAATGTATCAAGGCAGCAAGAACACTGTTGTTCTAATCATCAAACGCCCGCTACATCGCCTGCTTGTACCCCGAACGGCAATGTGCAACTAGCAAGTAATCTACCCAGTGCATCTTCCTGCAAGCGAAACTTTGACGTAGGAAATATACCTATGTGTCAAACTTCATTGCAAGAAAGCCTACGTCAAGGTCGACTCGATGATGCACAACTCGTCCTTGCTAAAGCAATTTACTTTTTTGGGAGTGCTATGATGATGGTGGACAGTGAGCATTGGAAGAGAGCATGGAAGAAAACTGGTGAGTTTGAACCAGGGTTTTCACCGCCTACGTACCATGCTATGCAAAATGATCTATTAGAGAAATGTTATGCGCAAGTAAAAGAACGTGTACAACGAATAATTCTTAGCAATATAGAGCTTTCTGGATGTAGTATAGTAAGTGATGGATGGTCTAATGTACAAAGAAAACCATTAATTAATATAATGGTTATTTCACCTAGAGGTGAGACTTTCATCCGTGCCATGGATTCAGCTGGTTCAATCAAAACTGGGGCTTACATTGCTCAAGTCATTGGCTCTGTGATAGAGGAAGTGGGTGCCAAAAATGTAGTCCAACTCGTCATGGACAATGCAAAGAATTGCAAAAATGCATCCAAAATCCTACAGCGACAATATCCACATGTTTTTTCGATAGGCTGTAATACTTATAGTTTGAATCTTGTATTAAAAGATTGGTATAAAAGTGATGATACCAAATGGTTTGCCTCAATCGTCGACACTGCTCGCTAGCTTGTGAGATTCATGCTCAAGAGACAGAGAGTGTTAGATATTTTTCGACCTCGCATGTCAGTTATGTTAAAGCTTCTAGCGGAGACTAGGTTTTGCACTCACTTTTACACTTTTGAGTCTCTTCTTAGAAATAAAGATGCAGTTTGCGAAACATTTACATGCATGGCATTTCATGACTGGGAGAGCACTCAACTTGAAAAAGTAAAAGAGAAAATCGAAGTCTTGAAGGCAGCGCTTACGAGAAGAAGTTGGTGGAACAGTGTGATGGATGCATACCATGTAATGATGCCTATTATGTATGCCGTACGAAGTCTTCATCAAAGAGCACCTAATCTCGGAAAAGCATGGATGCAATGGTGGACTGTCGAGCGGAGTTTGGAGTGTCCTGAGAAATTAGAGCAAGCAATGGCGTGTACCATTCTCCAGTAGACAAAGAAAAGTCCTATTGAAGTACTTTCATGCTAGATGGATTGGAGCGCATTCACCACTACACAGTGCCGCATACATGTTAGATCCTGAATATTGAAATATGGATTTGATGTCCAGCGTTGAGGTGGTGTAAGATTTTTATAAAGTGGTAAAACACTTTCTATAATAATGTTGATGATCGTGTAAAGTGCATAAAGGAGATGACCTCATTTCGATTGAAAGAGGGTTTATTTTCCAACTCCCTTGTTCAACAAATGGCTAAAGAGCAACTTGCATGGAAGTGGTGGATGATGAATGGTGGTGAGCATTATGCTTTATTGCGCAACCTTGCGATGAAGGTTCTAAGTCAGTGCTCTTCAAACTCAGGCTCAGAAAGAAACTGGAGTATGTACAAATATATTCACAGTACTATTCGCAATCGACTTCTTGCAGATCGAGCAGATAAACTTGTTTACATGTATTGCAATGAAAGGATCTTGCGAGACATTGAAAGCGAAGAGTATGAAGAAGATATGCCCAGATGGATGTACAATTGTGATGATGTAGTAGACGAGAACTTTGATGTTGGACGCACGTCGTGCACCACCCTTGAGATAGAAGACAATTTAGACATTGACTTAGATGAGCTTCATTTAGCAGACGAGAGAGTAAACCGTGAAAGAATTTTGGAGCAAGATACTGACATAGAGGAAGAAGTCATTTCATTAATTTCATAAAAAGTACTTGTACAAATGATCGTATTTGGAGAAATTATCAATACAAAAGTAGGATTTATGTCTTTCTTAGCTTTAATCTTGAAATAAATTACGAATTGCACTAGGAGTTGCATCTAAAGGTCTTGGTGGTTTATATTCGCTAGCCATACCGAACACTGTATAAATACCTTGATTTATTCACATCCAATTTTTGACTTTATAAATAATAGTATCCATGGTAACTTTGTCATAGGAACTATTGTCCATCCACAACTCTTGTACTTTCTGCCAAAAGTCATATAAAGTTTGTAATAAATATCCTAAGGCAAAAACTGCTTCAATGCGAATTGCTCGTAGAACGATTTTACGCTCTTCAGGGGAAAGCATGTTGGTTGTCTTCATAAATCTAGCAAATATCACTAAACACAAAAAAACAGAATATTAAACATTACTGAAATCAACATCAAGCAAACGTGAGAGAACAGCAACAAGTGTATCATTACTTATCAATGTTCAAACAAAAACGGAATATCAAATAATTTTACTGAAATCAACATCATCAAACATGAGAGAACAGCAACAAGTGTATCATTACTTATCAATGATCAAACAAAAACGGAATATCAAACAATATTACTGAACTCAACATCATGCAATACATTATCAAACGTGAGACAATGGCAACAAGTGCATTATTACTTATCAAGTGTATACATATTGCACTCCTCATCTACACACCTATCGTGATAGAGAGAGAAAGAGAGAGTTGTGAAGGGTATTATGAGAGAGAGAGAGAGAGAGAGAGAGAGAGGGGGGGAGGAAGAGAGAGAGGTGTGACAGATAGAGAGAGAGGGAACATTAGATGACATTTTTAATAGTTTTGTGAGTTCCTAAAGAGAGGAAAATAATGTTTTGTATTCCTAAAGCACTCCTCATCTACACACCTATCGTGATAGAGAGAGAGTTGTGAAGTGTATCATGAGAGAGAGAGAGAGTTGTGAAGTGTATCATGAGAGAGAGAGAGAGAGAGAGAGAGAGAGAGAGAGAGAGAGAGAGAGAATTGTGAAGTGTATCATGAGAGAGAGAGAGAGAGGAGAGGAAGAGAGAGAGTTTACAGATAGAGAGAAGAAACATTAGATGACATTTTTAATATTTTTGTGAGTTCCTATAGAGGAAAATAATGTACTGTTTTAATTTTTAAGTAAATAGAGGGAGAAAAAAGAAATTATTAAGATTTATGTATATTTTAAGAGAAAAAAAAAAAGAAATCCTTATCTACACATCTATCGTGTTGTGAAGTGTATCATGAGAGAGAGAGAGAGAGAGAAAGAGTTGTGAAGTGTATCATGAAAAGATGCAGGGGGGAAGAGAGCTTGAGCTCTTGCAAGCACACACACACACACTCACAAAACCCTAATACAGAACACACAAGGTGAGAGGCTGAAAATCTTCTTCTTCTCTACTCAACACTCAACACACCATATACAAGAATAAGAGTACACACAATATGAAAGGTACTCAACCAAATACATACACGGGTTCTCTATAGTGTGAACCCGACTAAATGAGCTGGCGCTATAACTATGCCAGTCTCTAGAATGGCTGTCACATAGCCTGTCATCCCACTGGCTGCATATCTCCCATGATCTCACCAACCATGCCAGTGGTGTAAGTGTGGGGCCTATCCCCCAGGCGGGTCATCAGTGGCCACCGCCTCACTAGACGAGCTCGATATCTCAACACTCCCCCTCAAGCTCAACTCCATCTCATGTACACCAAGCGAAGCCTTGAATCTGCGGAGCTTCTCTGTACCCAATGCTTTGGTGAAGATGTCAGCTACCTGATCCTCTGTGTGCTGACATGAACAAGGTCAAGGTCTCCTGCCAAGACCTTCTCTCTGACGAAGTGGTAGTGGACCTCTATGTGCTTCGTACGAGCATGAAAGACTCGGTTCCTGGCCAACTGTATACTGCTAATGTTGTCATAGAAAATGAGAACTTGTCTATCCACTGATAGACCCAAATCTGCAAGTAGCTTTCTCAACCAAGCTACCTCACATGCTGCCATAGCATCTCCTCTATACTCGGCCTCTATACTGGATAGAGCAACCGTAGGCTGCTTCTTGCTGCTCCAAGTCACAGCAGCACTCCCCAAAGAAAACATGAATCCACTGGTAGATCTTCTATCTGAGATACTACCAGCCCAATCAGCATCTGTGTACCCATGTACACATATCTCTATCCCAGTCTCATAGAATAGTCCACAATGCAAAGTAGACTTCACATACCTCAGTATGCGTCTCACTGCATCCAAATGCGGTTTCCGTGGAACCTGCATAAACTGACTCACCAACCCAACAGCATAGCTCACTGGTGATCGTCATGTAGATCAAACTTCCTACTATGCGCCTGTACATAGTAGGATCCTCCAAGATCTCTCCTGAATCTGCACTCAACTTGCCATTCTGATCCAATGGCACAGAAATAGGCTTACAGCCTGTCATACCATACTTGGACAACATATCCAAGCCATACTGTCTCTGCAGTAATCCAATACCATGTGGTGACCTAATCACCTCAATGCCCAAGAAATATCTGAGCTCCCCCAGATCCTTCATCTCGAACTTCTGTCTAAGCAAAATCTTTACATCAAAGATCTCTGCATCATAGTCCCCCGTAATGATCAAGTCATCTACATAGATGACAACAAGCACAACCCCTCTTTCACCATGTCTCACATACAACGAGAAATCTGCATTGGCTACATGAAAGCCAATAGTGACAAGATATTCAGAAATCTTGTCAGACCATGCTCTTGGTGCTTGTTTTAAGCCATACAAGGCTTTCTTCAACTTGCAAACATGCTCGGGGTGACCCTCGTCCTCATAACCAGGTGGCTGCAACATATACACCTCTTCTTGCAAATCCCCATGCAAGAATGCATTCTTTACATCCATCTGATGTAAAGACCATTGCTTTGATGCAGCCACTGCTATCACAACTCTCACTGTTGCCATCTTGGAAACTGGGCTGAAAGTTTCCTCATAATCAATCCCATATGTCTGCGCATATCCTTTGGCTACCAATCTAGCCTTGTACCTGTTTATGCTTCCATCACTGTTATGTTTAACTTTGTACACCCACTTGCATCCAATGGCTTTCTTGCCTTCAGGTAATTGCACTAAGTCCCAAGTTTCATTTCCATATAGTGCATCCATCTCCTCATCCATAGCTTTCTCCCAACACACATTTCCAACAGCCTCATCAATGCATGTGGGCTCTACAACCTGCACAACCTTTGCCATATATGCATAGTGATGTGCCACATAACCATCATATGTAAATCTCTGCACAGGGTTCTTCACTCTCCCTGATCTTCGTAGCTTTTCATTCATGGCTTCCATAGCCTTCTTTACACAAGGTGTTCTCATAGCTGGGATCCCAAGCTCCTCATCAAGGCTCATATCTGAGCCACTAGACTCTCCATCAACATGAGAATGCCCTGCAGAAATGTCAGGCATACCAAGGGGCTCAACCATTTTCTCTTTTCCTTTACGTGATGTACTAATCACATTTGCAGGACTGGTATTATGACGCAGCCTGCCACTCCATGGTCTATCAACAGACCCACTAGATGAGGACTCTCCTGGTCCACTCAAAGACTGTGATTGCTGACCTGCATTCTGTGCAACCACACTTCCACTCACATCAGCCCCAACAGCTTCTTTTTCAGCAGCATACCAGCTGCTCATCTCATCAAAGACAGCATCCCTGCTTACCCTCAGCTCACGTGTAGTAGGGTTATAACACCTGTATCCCTTTTGCTCAAGGGAATATCCAATAAACACACATTTTTCAGCTTTCGGGTCCAGCTTAGTTCTCAGCTCATCTGGCACATGCACATATGCAATGCATCCAAAGACTTTCAGATGAGACAAATCTGGTTTTCTGCCAGTAAACCTCTCCTCTGGAGTTACATCATGTATGGCTGCAGTTGGAGTCCTGTTCATGATGTATACTGCTGTAGAAACAGTCTCAGCCCAATAGCAATGCGGCATATTCTTCTCTTCCATCAATGCTCGCGCAATCTCAGCAATGTGCCTGTTTTTTCGCTCAGCAACTCCATTTTGCTGCGGAGTGTATCTGCATGTATACTGTCTCCGAATACCATTCTTCTTCAAATATTCAGAGAACTCATTGGAGAAGTACTCTCCCCCTCCATCTGACCTTAGGCACTTTACATATTTCCCTGTTTGCTTTTCAACCAAAACTCTGAAATTCTGAAAGTGAGTGAACACCTCACTCTTCTCCTTCATGAAATATACCCACACTTTCCTTGTGTGGTCATCAATGAAAGTCACATAATACCTGCAGCCTCCCATAGATATGGTCTTCGTAGGACCCCATACATCTGAATGCACAACATCTAGTGCATTTCTGCTCACATATCTGTTACGTGGAAACACATGCTTTGTTTGCTTCCCAAATTGGCATGCTTCACAGATTTTATGCATACCTTCCACTTTAAATTTTGGCAGCCCTGTCACAATTCCTTTTGTCTGCATAGACTTCAATCTCTGCACATTCACATGTCTAATTCTTTTATGCCATATGTCTGTGTCTGCAACAATTCCTGAACCGTTTGCAAACATCGCAGCACTCATCTCAGGCATGTCTACATCCAACGTAAACATTCTGCCCACTCTGTTGCCTTTTGCAACCAACCTGCACTTGTCTTTAAAATCTTCAACATAACATCCATCAGGGTTAAACCTAACCTGCAAACCCTACTCAATCATCTGGCCAACTGAAACCAGATTCTTTGTTATGTTCGGTACATGAAGTACATCTGCAAGGTACTTCACTTTGCCATCATGCATAGATAATGGCACATCTCCAACGTGGGCAATTGGATGAGCAGTGTCATCCCCTCTTTCTACAAAACCTGGTCTTTCTGGGTTTTTCATCTCCTTGAACCACTCCCCATGACTTGTCATGTGGTTCGAAGCGCCTGAATCCACATACCATACATTATCTTTTTGTGCTGCATCAACATTTTCAGACATGGCATTCACAACATGCTGCATAACAAACAACCTTTCATTATCCTCATTATTTCTGCTTGAGGATGCATAGTTGTTTTGCTGCACTTTTCCATTTTGCATGTCAGCCTACTTCTTATAACATTCTGACTGCACATGTCCAGGCTTACCACAATAATAACATTCACGTGCATCATTATATTGCCTTTGCCAATTTCCATGGCCTCTTTGACTCCCCCTGCCTCTAAATTTACCTCTTCCACCTGCGTGTTGTTGTTGTTGTTGATTCTGGGACTGTTATTGTTGCTGCTGCTGCTGGCCATAATTCTGATTTCCTATTCGACCACCTCCTTGACCACGTCCACGGCCTCCTCTACCTCATCCTCTTCCTGAACTCGTGTAGAAGGCCTGTTTCTCTGAACTGTTTTTGCTTTGTGAAGACTGTTGGTCTTCACCCAAGTTCTTCTCTTCGATAATCAGCATAGACACCAAATCTGTAAAGTTGGGAATGTTTTCTCGAGTCTGAATAGACGTCTTGAACGCCTTGTATTGTGGCCCAAGACCACGTAGACAGTCTTGAACGCCTTGTATTGTGGCCCAAGACCACGTAGACAGACTTCCACCTTGTCATCATCATCTACTGACACACCAATAGATGCAAGGGGATTCCACAATACCCTTTATCTTCAACGCATAGTCATTCATAGACATGCTCTTTTTCTCCACAGTATGAAGTTCATTCTTCAATTGTATCTGACGTGCCTTGGTATTTGTTTCATAAAGCTTTACCAAGGTGTCCCACGCCTCCTTGGGGGACTTGGCATCCTGAATGTGCCCAATCATGGTGTCCTGTATACTAATGGATAGCCAATACATAACCTTCCTGGCTCCTTGGTTCCAGTCTTTAAACTCTTTCACATCTGCAGCAGTAGGATTTATGTCCGGTATCTCCGGTGCCTCTTTATGTTCACCTTCTATGTAGTCCCAATAGCCTTTTCCCATCAGGAAATTAGTCAACCTGAACCTCCAAGCATGGAAGTTATTCTTATCCAGCTTCTCAGCCACAATCTGTGTTATGCCATCATTAGACATCTTGCCAAACACACAATTTCACCAGAAACTACACTCTGGTTTTTCCTGCACAACTGTTGTACTGCAGTCCACTCAAATGTCACAACCAGTGACCTCAATGTGCATACATACACCCAATGGCAACTGTAGACCTCTTTGCAGCACCCACAGTGTCTGCACAGTCAATCTGTCTTCCTGCAGTTCTTAAAATAGAGTTCTGCAGAGAATCGATGACTTACCCACAGTGCTCGAAATCGCCTGCTTTCTGAAAACGGAGGTCCAGACGCGCCCGAAATGCTTTTTCGGCCTGAAAATTTCAGTCCGAAGGCTCAGTCCGAAGGACTGTATAGTTGCCCTATAGCTTTACTCCCGCGAAGAAAGCTCCTCAATCAGAGACCGTTTGCCTGTGCCTCCCGTAGAGCTCCCGACAAGGGTGTAGTCACCAACACAATAGGGAAGAGTAGTTGAAGCTCTTATCCTCGTACCGCTTCCTGTGGTTCTCTTTCTTGCAGCTCAGCCCTTAGCACGAGCCAGGCTCTGATACCATGAAAAGATGCAGGGGGGAAGAGAGCTTGAGCTCTTGCAAGCACACACACACACTCACAAAACCCTAATAGAGAACACACAAGGTGAGAGGCTGAAAATCTTCTTCTTCTCTACTCAACACTCAACACACCATATACAAGAATAAGAGTACACACAATATGAAAGGTACTCAACCAAATACATACACGGGTTCTCTATAGTGTGAACCCGACTAAATGAGCTGGCGCTATAACTATGCCAGTCTCTAGAATGGCTGTCACACAGCCTGTCATCCCACTAGCTGCATATCTCCCATGATCTCACCAACCATGCTAGTGGTGTAAGTGTGGGGCCTATCCCCCAGGCGGGTCATCAGTGGCCACCGCCTCACTAGACGAGCTCGATATCTCAACATATCATGAGAGAGAGAGAGGGGGGCAGGAAGAGAGAGAGAGAGATATTCATTTTTTCGAGTTACGAATCACGATATTATAAAATAAAACGTTTAGACAATATGATAAAAAATTTGATCCATGAAATACTCATACCGCGTTAGCAACCAAGTATCGCATGGATCAATCACAATAAAAACAATACAAGTCAAATCAAACAAATTTACGATATTTTTTCGACCGGGTTAATGATCATATGCCGTAATATGCAAGCAAATTTATGACATTTTTTTGACCGCGTTAACGATCAAATGTCGCAATATGCAAAAAACAATATATGCACTAGTGGACGACACCAACTTGCCGCGAGAACGTCCTTATCTTAGGGACTGTCGTCTTTCCTTGTAGACATTTCTAAGGCTATTGAGCCACTCGTCCTTAGTTCTTTGAATTGGGGGCAGGGTGTGGTTTGTAGCTAATATTTGCAGAGATTTAGGGACAAATTTGGAGTCATTCAGCTTTGCATTTGAGCTACGTAGGTAATCTACCTCATTTTGCTTGATGAATGGTTTGATGGAGCCAAGAGTCCTGCTTAGGGGCTTGTATTGGTTCTTGATACTTGATATAGTTTAGAGTAGACAAGGGTCTATTGTCCTATACTAGAGTATTGGGCAAGCATAGATCTTTGATTTTCTTTGTGAATGTTAGAGAAGGTCTATTGTCCTATACTAGAGTATTGGGCAAGCATAGATCTTTGATTGTGTAAAGTATCCTTAATTGGGTACAAAAGGCATCCTTCATTGGGGGTGCAATGTGCATGATAGTTTCGAAGTAGTTTTGTAGTAAGACCTTGCAAGATAGTTTCGAAGTAGTTTTGTGTTATGTGATGATCTTTTGTATTTATCAAGATAGTTTTGAAGAACTTTGTCTGCTAATGTATGTTTTGTAATACGTGAGTGACTTTGTTGTTTTTTCATTTGTGTATTCATTGTTATATGCTTGGTTGAATAGGTTATTTGTTGAGATGGAGGACAATGTTGGATCCAGTGATACCTCCAATAGAGTCCAAATTTCAAATAGCAGGAAAAATAAGGCACCTGGGATAGAGTGGCAATATGCAATTAACGTTGGTGATCCATTCATAGATTGGGAGTGTAAGCTATGCCATGTAGTAAAATCAGGTGGAGCGCCTCGACTAAGAGAACACTTTTTAGGGGGATCGAAGAAAAAGTCATGTACCCACCCCTCTGCACCTGTAGTGCCCAAACGCATAAGAGAAGAAATTCAAAAGAAAGATTCAAGAAAACATGACACTCCTACCGTTAATGTATCAAGGCAGCAAGAACACTGTTGTTCTAATCATCAAACTCACACTACATCGCCTGCTTGTACCCCGAACGGCAATGTGCAACCAGAAAGTAATCTACCCAGTGCATCTTCCTGCAAGCGAAAATTTGACGTAGGAAATATACCCATGCATCAAACTTCATTTTTTGCAAGAAAGCCTACGTCAAGGTCGACTCGATGATGCACAACTCGCCCTTGCTGAAGCGATTTACTTTTCTGGGAGTGCTATGATGATGGTGGACAGTGAGCATTGGAAGAGAGCATGGAAGAAAATTGGTGAGTTTGGACTAGGGTTTTCACCGCCTACGTACCATGTATGCGAAATGATCTATTAGAGAAATGTTATGCGCAAGTAAAAGAACGTGTACAAAGAATAATTCTTAGCAATATAGAGCTTTCTGGATGTAGTATAGTAAGTGATGGATGGTCTAATGTACAAAGAAAACCATTAATTAATATAATGGTTATTTCACCTAGAGGTGAGACTTTCATCTGTGTCGTGGATTCAACTGGTTCAATCAAAACTGGGGCTTACATTGCTCAAGTCATTGGCTCTGTGATAGAGGAAGTGGGTGCCAAAAATATAGTCCAAGTCGTCATGGACAATGCAAAGAATTGCAAAAATGTATCCAAAATCCTACAGGGACAATATCCACATGTTTTTCCGGTAGGCTGTAATACTCATAGTTTGAATCTTGTATTAAAAGATTGGTATAAAAGTGATGATACCAAATGGTTTGCCTCAATCGTCGACACTGCTCGCCAGCTTGTGAGATTCATGCTCAAGAGACAGAGAGTGTTAGATATTTTTTGACCTCGCATGTCAGTTATGTTAAAGCTTCCAGCAGAGACTATGTTTTGCACTCACTTTTACACTTTTGAGTCTCTTCTTAGAAATAAAGATGCAGTATGCGAAACATTTACATGCATGGCATTTCATGACTGGGAGAGCACTCAACTTGAAAAAGTGAAAGAGAAAATCAGAGTCTTGAAGGCAGCGCTTACGAGAAGAAGTTGGTGGAACAATGTGATGGATGCATACCCTGTAATGTTGCCTGTTATGTATGCCGTACGAAGTCTTGATCAAAGAGCACCTAATCTCGGAAAAGCATGGATGCAATGGTGGCAGCGGAGTTTGGAGTGTCCTGAGAAATTAGAGCATTCAATGGTGGAAAAGCAATGGCGTGTACCATTCTCCAGTAGACAAAGAAAAGTCCTATTGAAGTACTTTCATGCTAGATGGATTGGAGCGCATTCACCACCACTACACAGTGCTGCTTACATGTTAGATCCTGAATATTGGAATATGGATTTGATGTCCAATGTTGAGGTGGTGCAAGATTTTTATAAAGTGGTAAACACTTTCTATAATAATGTTGATGATCGTGTAAAGTGCATAAAGGAGATGACCTCATTTCGATTGAAAGAGGGTTTATTTTCCAACTCCCTCGTTCAACAAATGGCTAAAGAGCAACCTGCATGGAAGTGGTGGATGATGAATGGTGGTGAGCATTATGCTTTATTGCGCAACCTTGCGAGGATGAAGGTTCTAAGTCAGTGCTCTTCAAACTCAGGCTCAGAAAGAAACTGGAGCATGTACAAATATATTCACAGTACTATTCGCAATCGACTTCTTGCAGATCGAGCAGATAAACTTGTTTACATGTATTGCAATGAAAAGATCTTGTGAGACATTGAAAGCGAAGAGTATGAAGAAGATATGCCCAGATGGATGTACAATTGTGATGATGTAGTAGACGAGAACTTTGATGTTGGACGCACGTCGTGCACCACCCTTGAGATAGAAGACAATTTAGACATTGACTTAGATGAGCTTAATTTAGCAGACGAGAGAGTAAACGGTGAAAGAATTTTGGAGCAAGATACTGACATAGAGGAAGCAGTCATTTCATTAATTTCATAAAAAGTACTTGTACATAGAGACACCCGTTTTTTGGGCGCTCTCAGCAGTAACCCCCAATCAATAATACCTACGCGTGGCTTCAACTCTTTTGTAAAATCCAACACTACATTGAATGGATGTAGGTCGGTATGTACAATTCCTACCAGATGTGCTGCCGCTAGGCCTTCCACCAGGGCATGCATAATATGTGGCATGGTTATTACTATTTGTTTTATTTTAGAAAGTTCTAGATGACTTAAAGGAATATTATCGGGCGGGGGTTGTCTCCATCCTCGATCCAAACGGAAAATTACTCTGGTGAACTCACTGAATCTGAAGGAGACCTTCAGAAGAGTATCACCAAGCGAGCCGCCATTATAGTATGGAAAAATAGTGATCCAAGGAGATTCTTTTGTGAAGGCAATACACTTGACAATTGATGGGTGTAGAACCTGCATGCCCTGCTCTCCCTGGAAGCTCTCGAACTTGGCGCTGCCTTCTCCTTTGTAGTGCTTTCCGCAGAAAGTAATGTGCTCCGGCAAAAATGATATACCTTTAACTGTATACTCTTTTACTGTGCCAAAAACACCAGAGCCTATTGTTCGCCCTTCGAACAGAGCCTCGTGCGGGATGCCAATGAGGTGTGTGCACATAGAATTGTAGATGGTATGGTTAATGACACCTGTCCCACTCGCATCTGCCTGGCTGGACGTTGCAGCGACGTCCTGGGCAATGCGCACTCTTTTGGGGAGTGACTCTGCATCCAGCGCCTTCATGCGCTTGCTCTTGGATCTTTTCTCACTCCATACAACGTCCCATAACTGCAGACGATGCATATTAGCTTCAGGCGGGGCAGCATCTCTAAGATCATTGCATGCTACACGCATGCTCCCCAAAATGGTTCGTGTTATATGTTGATGGTTGAAATCTGCTATCTTCTGTCTATCAAGCAACTCAGCGTTGCCTCCGCTTCGAAGCCGACGCTGTGCATTTTCCCATATCTGGTCTATTAGATCTCGCATGAGTATCTCAGACTCATTGATCTTTTTGACGATGTCATCAGCACATTGTGACACTGTGATGACTGCTTCAATGCACATTGCTCGTAGAACGATTTTACGCTCTTCAAGGGAAAGCATGTTGGTCGTCTTCGTAAATCTAGCAAATATCACTAAACACAAAAAAACAGAATATTAAACATTACTAAAATCAACATCAAGCAAACGTGAGAGAACAGCAACAAGTGTATCATTACTTATCAATGTTCAAACAAAAACGGAATATCAAATAATTTTACTGAAATCAACATCATCCAATACATCATCAAACGTGAGAGAACAACAACAAGTGTATCATTACTTATCAATGATCAAACAAAAACGGAATATCAAACAATATTACTGAACTCAACATCATGCAATACATTATCGAATGTGAGACAACCGCAACAAGTGCATTATTACTTATCAAGTGTATACATGTTGCACTCCTCATCTACACACCTATCGTGATAGAGAGAGAAAGAGAGAGTTGTGAAGGGTATTATGAGAGAGAGAGAGAGAGAGAGGGGGGGAGGAAGAGAGAGAGGTGTGACATCGCCATAACGATACTATGCTTGCCGCGTTACCGACTAGTACCGCTACGGCATGCCATACTTACCATAGGACACAGACTAGCCGCGTTACCAACTAAGTGCCCTAGGGTAAGCACCATTCCGAAGAATGACCTTACACACACACCCCTCGTGTGGCGGACCACCCACATCCTGCCGCGCATTGCGACAATGGGCGGCTGCCCGCACGAACACACACCCACATACACACACACACACACACAAACACAAGTTTCATTACCTGTGCATACTGTCAGCAATCAACTCCCAAAATGCCCCCCGGGCCCATATATATAGAAAATTGTACCCCGCCGGGCTGGATGACGACCCCGTCAGGGCCCACCGGGGTTTCTTTTTTCCCGGCAGGATCGCCGGGTATTGCAAAATCCCAGCGAGATTTTATCCGGTTATCAGGGAGCTTCCCATCGGCTTTTTTGGGAACATGTTAACATGTTAACACATGTTATTAACAAAAAAAAAATTGTGATCACGTGAATATAAAATCATTGGTTGGCTCGCATGATTTGTAAGTTTTCTCCTTGCCATTTTTCACTAATTTTACTTCATGTGTCAAGTGATTTTCAAATCTTATGCATGTTGAAACTTGTTGTAGGAAAGGGTAACATGTCACCCCCAACATCTCGGGAGAATAGGTACCACAAGCACTACAACAAAGTGGACACTTGTTGGGAGTGGCTCAAAAGTACATATCTCACCAGGGATTTCATTAACGTCTTCACAATTTCGTGATCACGTTAACAAAACCTATTGTTAACATATTAAAACTTGTGATCACATTGTATATTCACATGACCTGCTGCCAAAACCCACTAGTCTCGTAACACCTCCGGGCTTTTGGTTTTCCCGGCGGGCTCGCCGGGAAAAGCAAAGAACACCGGTGAGGTTCTATTCTATTTATAAACACTGCTCGACACCCATCGTGGAACTTTTGGGGAGATAGTCCTTGTTTTGGGGGCATGATATCTCTCCTCAAAGTACTTGTAGAGCTCTCGAGTTGCTAGAAGTGTCCTCTTGGGAAGAACGTCCTTATCTTAGGGGCTGTCGTCTTTCCTTGTAGGCACTTCTAAGGCTATTGAGCCACTCGTCCTTAGTTCTTTGAATTGGGGGCAGGGTGTGGTTGTAGCTAATATTTGCAGAGATTCAGGGACAAATTCGGAGTCATTCAGCTTTGCATTTGAGCTACGTAGGTAATCTAAAAATGCATAAGAGAAGAAATTCAAAAGAAAGATTCAAGAAAACATGACACTCCTACCGTTAATGTATCAAGGCAGCAAGAACACTGTTGTTCTAATCATCAAACTCCCGCTACATCGCCTGCTTGTACCCCGAACGGCAATGTGCAACCAGAAAGTAATCTACCCACCAGTGCATCTTCCTGCAAGCGAAAATTTGACGTAGGAAATATACCCATGCATCAAACTTCATTTTTTGCAAGAAAGCCTACATCAAGGTCGACTCGATGATGCACAACTCGCCCTTGCTGAAGCGATTTACTTTTCTGGGAGTGCTATGATGATGGTGGACAGTGAGCATTGGAAGAGAGCATGGAAGAAAATTGGTGAGTTTGGACTAGGGTTTTCACCGCCTACGTACCATGTATGCGAAATGATCTATTAGAGAAATGTTATGCGCAAGTAAAAGAACGTGTACAAAGAATAATTCTTAGCAATATAGAGCTTTCTGGATGTAGTATAGTAAGTGATGGATGGTCTAATGTATAAAGAAAACCATTAATTAAAATAATGGTTATTTCACCTAGAGGTGAGACTTTCATCCGTGTCGTGGATTCAACTGGCTCAATCAAAACTGGGGCTTACATTGCTCAAGTCATTGGCTCTGTGATAGAGGAAGTGGGTGCCAAAAATGTAGTCCAAGTCGTCATGGACAATGCAAAGAATTGCAAAAATGCATCCAAAATCCTACAGGGACAATATCCACATGTTTTTCCGGTAGGCTGTAATACTCATAGTTTGAATCTTGTATTAAAAGATTGGTATAAAAGTGATGATACCAAATGGTTTGCCTCAATCGTCGACACTGCTTGCCAGTTTGTGAGATTCATGCTCAAGAGACAGACAGTGTTAGATATTTTTCGACCTTGCATGTCAGTTATGTTAAAGCTTCCAGCGGAGACTACGTTTTGCACTCACTTGTACACTTTTGAGTCTCTTCTTAGAAATAAAGATGCAGTATGCGAAACATTTACATGCATGGCATTTCATGACTGGGAGAGCACTCAACTTGAAAAAGTGAAAGAGAAAATCAGAGTCTTGAAGGCAGCGCTTACGAGAAGAAGTTGGTGGAACAGTGTGATGGATGCATACCCTGTAATGTTGCCTGTTATGTATGCCGTACGAAGTCTTGATCAAAGAGCACCTAATCTCCGAAAAGCGTGGATGCAATGGTGGCAGCGGAGTTTGGAGTGTCTTGAGAAATTAGAGCATTCAGTGGTGGAAAAGCAATGGCGTTGTGAAGGGAGGCGGAGAAACACGGAACACCTCTATAGCAATGCCTTTCCACAGTTTGGAGTATACACCAACATCAAGAAAAAGGGGCACCAGTCAGCTACTCAGTGAGCTGACACAACATTTACATCTTAAGCACGAAACCTTATTTCTACCCTCATTCAATTTTCTTAGCTGGAGGGAGCCTACATACATTTGATCAAGACATGCAAGGGGAGATGGGCACATCAACATCTGCCACCCTTTACTCAATTGATACATATGCATATAGGGGTGCACCCTTATTATGAAATAGGCTCAAAGCCATAAGCAAAATGATCACCACAGAGAAATGGTGAGAGAACCACTTGACATAACAAGGTTACATTCCATCAAGTGTGAGCTTTCTGCAATACTTCAGTTTCCCAAGAAAAGACAACATCAGTAAGGAACTTCAATTCTCCCAACCTGGCAAGCAGTGTGTGACTAGGAGGCACAATCACTTTATGGTCTTCAGTCTGTCTGTTGAAGAAGCACACCACCATACATACATGTTCTCTCAAACAAAACCAGAGGGCTGTCTTTTTCATACACATGAGCTTTCCACAAAATCAGAGACTTGGTTATCATATAAATGGTTTTCCAATGCCACAAACTGGTGATTCCTCATATATATAGGAGTTGTTTCACAAAAAAGAGAACAAAAAAACTGGCCAACCGTCACTTACATTGCATGGGCTGTCATCATGACAGAGAGCCGCACTCTCAAGGCGTGGCACCTTCTCTTCATTCATAGAAGTAGCGTTGCAGCTTCTCCTCCCCTCTCAAACTGGAGTGCCGTGGGCTGTTCTGAGGGTACTTCTCTTCAAAGAAAACGAGCTCGTCTCCTTTCTCTCTCAAACACAGAGAGCAGCTTCTTACTCATAAGGAAAAAAACACACGGCTTTCACACCTTGAAGACGGTGCCTTCTCACACAAAGGCTACGCTTCTCCCCTTACTCACATGGGCTGCACTCTCAAAGAACATTAGAATTACAGCTCCCCCTCACACACTGGAAACTACGAGCTCTCTCACACTCTTATAATCCTGGATTGCGCAGCTCTTTGAGAGCCTCATAACTCCGCAGCTCTCATTTACACTCGTGGGCTGCAGCTCTCCCTCTCACACACTGGAAACTACGCAACTTTCTGAAACACATGAAAACTACAGCTCCCCTTATACACATCAGCTGCGTAGGTTCTCTGAGCTTTAGAGTAATGAACTCTCCCCACACACACTCTGCGCTACAGCCACGCTTTCTCTTTTCTACACAATGGGCTGCGCACTTTCCTGAGAATCTTAAAGAGGCGAGCTCTCATTTACAACTCTGAAAACTACACAAGGCTCATTCCCTCCTCTCTGCACACAATGGGCTGTGCACATGTATTGCGCAGTTCTCTGAAATCATTAAAGCAATGAACTCATCCTCTGGGTATTGCGCAGCTCTTTGAGAATCTTAGAGCTGAGCCCTCCCACATACTCTATAAACACTATAGCCACGCAGCTCTCTGAGAGCTACAGAGCCACGCTTCGCTCCCACACATGGGCCACGTAGCTCATTGAGAGCATTAGAACTACGGGTACCCTCTCTCTATCTCATGAGCTTGCTCCCCTCCACTTCTTATACACCAGTGTGCGTTGCCCGTTCAACCAAAGACCATTATATTATTCATAATACTCCAAGGCATGTCAGAGAGCTCCCCCACCTCCACACGGCGCCCTTTTGAATTTGAGGCAAATTGAAGAATTTTTTAAGGCAATCCAAGGCCACCTTCTATTTTTAGCAAGCCTTGTATTAAATCCCAAGGTGACTCTTTCATTCAAGGAAGACTTTGCACCACACATACCTTTGTTTCCCATGAAATGCCAAGGACCGGTACTGTAGCTGACCTCCTCTAACGGGTCCCTATCTAGCTTTAAAAAAAATAATGCTTTGCATGCTCACATTATTTGTCAACAACCTTGTCCATACATGATAGTGCTAAAACCTATCTTGTGAAACTGATTCTCATTTCTCACTCCTTCCATTTATTATTTATCAAGGTAAACCAATAACTAACTGTACACATTGCATATTTTCCTTTCACATGTGGCCTTATACCCCCTTTGGCCCTTGGAGATGGACATCCTTTATTTGTAAATGCCATGCATGAGTGTGTACATATGCCAAGAAAATATTACCAAAAAATACCTAACATAGTTTGCCCATCCCCTAGCCTGCTAGATCATTCATGGTCAGCAGAAAACAGTGTCGTGAGACTCAATGTATCTGATATTGCCATGTTCTCACTGCTTTTCACTTCTTCAATTCTTTCATCCTTGTCTACCATCATCAGTCGTGCATGATATAGCTTGAGATGCAAACCATTCACCCTTGATACATGTGGGGTCCCATCAAGGTCAGCCAATTGATATGTGCCATTAGCAAAGCAGTTCATTACCCTGAAGGGCCCCTCCCATTTCACTTGGAACTTCTTTTGAAAGGTTTTATCCAGCTTACTATTATAGCGTAGCACCAAATCACCTTCCTCAATACCCTTCTTCTTAATCTTCTCATTTATCTTTGTTAATGCCCTATTTTGCATTTTCTCATAATGTTCCAGGGCACTCATCCTGTCCAACTAAACCTCTTGTAACTGTAAGAGTCTCTCTTTAAATGTGTTGCTAGATGGCCCTAGCAGCTTTTCTAACATTTTAACTGCAGGCAACTCAACTTCCACAGGTAACAAAGCTTCTTTGCCATACACTAAGTGAAAAGGTGTAAAACCTGTGCTTGTCTTCACCGATGTACGATAAGCCCATAAAGCACTGAACAGCTCCAGACCCCAATTCTTGCCCTGATGTTCTGTCACCTTTGCAAGAATGTGTACAAGTTCACCATTGAATCTTTCATTCAAACCGTTGCACTGCGGGTATTAAGGAGTAGTAAAATTATGCTTAATCCGCATTTTGGCACACAAGTATTCTAGCAAGTCAGCTCTAAAACCAGGCCCTTGATCAGAAAGAAGCTCCAAGGGCACCCCAAATTTACAGCAGATGTCTTCATAAACAAATTTTGCAACATCTCTTGCAGTAATTTGCTTCACTGCTCTAGCTTCTGCCCACCTGGAAAGATAATCCACAGCTGTCAAAATATAACTCTTCCCCCTGCTGGTAATGGGTAAGGGTCCTACTGCATCAATTCCCCACTTCTCAAAAATGTCAAAGGCCAAGATTGTCTTACGCAACTCTGGTTTTAAAACTCGTTTCCCAAATGCCTCGCACCTTTTGCATGAGCTACACCAGTGATGCACATCTTTTTGTATACTTGGCCATATGTAACCCTCCTGTAAGATTTTGTGCAATGTGATTTTAAATGCAAAGTGGCCACCGCATGCTCCTTCATGATTCTCCTCAAGCACTCTGTACAGCTCTTCCTTCCATGGTACACGCCTTAATACCAAGTCAGCCCCTTGCATGTATAAGGTGTCACCAATGAGCTTGTATTTGCAAGCTCTGCATACAAACCCATATTTCTTTGCCTTCTCAATGTCCTTGGGAATGACTCCTGTCAACAGAAACTCTTCTTCCAGTGTCAGACTTTCACAACCCCGATAAAGTGGCAGATCTGCTTTTAACACATATAGCTCGCCAATCATTCCCTGTGCTGCTTCATGTGCTTCTGTATTAAGAGAACGCTCCACATGCCGAATGCCCCATGCTTCAAACTCCTTCAACAAGCTCTTGATCTTGAAACACTTGTTCCTCAATGCAGGGTTTTTGCTCTTCCATACTCCTAGTATTTACCACCAGTAGAGAATCACCTCTTATGCATAGCCTCTTTACACCATGCTTAATGCAAATGTTTAGCCCTGCTTCCAATGTAGAATACTCTGCTTCATTGTTAGTATGAGCATCAACTTTGAATCCCTTTTTACAAACCAGCTTACCTTGCTGGTCATAAAGAGCTATACCACCAGAAGCTGCATCATGGCTCTTCCTGTATGAACCATCAAAGAACAAAACATGAGCATTGCTTATTTCTGCCACATTTTCTACCTTTCTAACACTTTCCTCTTTGACAAGCAGAGGGTTTTCCTTATAAGTTAACAAGTCTGCAAAAGTAGCTCTGTTGCTTTCTTCCACCAAGAAAGAGAACTCAAACTCCTGCAATTCAATCACCCACTTTTTCACTGCCTTAGACATGTTTACACCATTGATGAGCTGAGGCAAGAATGTGTAGCTAGTTAGGAATACAAATGGCTTTGTCAAAAGATATTGGCGAAATCGTCGACAAGCAAACACCACACTTACCATCACCAGCTCTATTTCTGACAGTCCCCTCTCTGCTACTGACTTTACCCTACTAGCACAATAGACAGGGTGCATATATTGGCTCCCCTTCCCTTTTTGCAGCAACATAGCACCAATAGCATCCTCTCCTACTGAAGGATTCACATAAAAAACCTGTTCCCAATTTGGAGCCTGCACCACTGTCATCTCCCCTAAGACTTCTTTGACTCTTCGAAACTCCTCTTCACACTTGTCATCCCATTGCAAAGGATCGTGCTTTGCCACCTGTTGTAATGGATATAAAAGCTGTGAGGATAATGAAATGAATCTTGACATGTACTTTACCTTCTAAATGAATGTTGCCAACTGTTTTGTAGACTCTGGAGAAGGAAGAAGCATGATTGCCTTAACCTTGTCTGGATCAGCCTCAATGCCATTTTCTGACACCATATGACCCAACAATTTTACCCTTGGTTTTGCAAAGAAACACTTCTTGGGATTGAGTTAGCCACCACAATCATTATATCGTTCTAGCACCATTTCCAGCTTTTCACAGTGATCCATTCGTGTGCTGTAGACACAAAAATCATCAATGAAATCCTGTACACATTTTCCAATGAATGGCAGAAGCGCCCAATTTGCTCTCTTTTGGTAGTGAGCTGGACCATTTGTTAGCCCAAATGGTAGTACTGTATAGCAAAAGCAGCCCCATGGCGTAATAAAAGTAGTTTTCTTCTGATCCTCTGGAGCAATCTTCAACTGGAAATAGCCTGAAAACCCATCACACACACTGTATCTTTCATGACCCGCCACTGAATCCAGGATTTGATCAATGAAAGGTAGTGGGTATGGATCCTTCTTTGTAGCTGCATTCAAAGGTTTGAAATCCACACAAACCCTCCATTTCCCGTCCTTTTTTGGAGTGACCACGACTGGGCTTACCCACTCTGTTGTCTCCACAGGGCATATAAAACAAGCCTTTAGTAGTTTGTCCACCTCTTCTCGCAAAGCCTTCATCTGCTCTGGACCCATTCTCCTTAATCTTTGACGTACTGGCTTGGCTCCTTCCTTTAGCTCTATGTGCAAATCTTCCCCTTTGAAGCCCCGAACTTCTTCATACGATGTGATGAATAAATTTGGATATGTTGACAACATCTTTAAATACTTCTCCTTCTCCACGACTGAGAGATCTGTGCTAATCATCCTGGCCATCAATTCGTGTTTCTCGTGTGGCTTCACCTGGGGTTGCATTAGCTCTTCAATCACCTCATATGGGCCCTTAGACTCATCTTCAATTCCCTTCATGGATGCGACTATGCTGGTCTGTTCAAAGACCCTGTCCACCATCAGAAATGCCACATTTACTTCTCCCTCACTACTAGTGGTGGTGCCACTGTCCCCATCTGACTCAGTGGAAGACTCCTCACTACTTGGACTCTCCCCTTCTTCATAATCTTCATCTAGTGGCTTCCTGCTACTCATGTCAAATAATCTTTTGCCCCCTGTCTCCCCATATAAGCTGATTGTACCGTGTCTCCAATCTTGAACGGCCCGCACTGCGCGTAGCCATGGTCTTCCAAGGATGATAGGATAAGCCCCTAATCCTGCTGGCATTACATGAAAATCCACTACCGTTTTAACTGCATAGGCTTCGATTTCCAAGCTCTTCACTACCCCTAAACACTTGATCTTTTGATGGTTTGCCAGTCGTATGGCGGAATCCTGAGACTCCTTCTACTGTCAGGCCCATCTTTTCTACACATGTTTGAGTGATTACACAAATTTGTGCACCACCATCCACGTATCCCTGCCCAAGATTCTTCCTCTTGTGCCAAACATCTACTATGGGACAAATGTCTGAAGACTCATCAATGGCCAACACTCTCACTGACCCTCTGTTGGGTTCCTTCCCCAGCGGACTGACTAGTTTCTTCCATTGGCGCTTCAGCTTCGGTATCATTTCCACTAGTTGTCCAAAGGTCACGTCTGCCTTCCTATTGCTCAGGTCCTGTTTCAAGTCATAGCTATCCTGCCCTTCCCCTAGTACTGAGACGTGAAATTTTCGGTGGGCTCTCCTTTTCCTTTTAGCTTTTACATCTTCACCCTCATGACTCTTCCCTTTCTTCCTACTGGGACCTGCTTCATTTCTTCCTTCTTTATCCTCTGTGGTTCTCTTCCCAATAGGCATTACTAATGTATCTTCCAACATTGCTGCCTTCTCCAAGGTGACCACACTTAACACTTTTGTCTTTCCCTTGTCCTCCTTGGTCAATCCACTAGGTCCTGCCTCACCCTTAATCTCTATGCCATAATCATTTGACCGGTTCGGCAACTGTGCAGGCAATGGATACATATCTCCACCCATTCTTGGTGGTTTATCACATTGTGGGCTGATGTGGCCAAGCTCTCCACAGTTATAGCATGTGGGCAACTGCCTCCAACCCCTGCCGTTATTCTGTCCACCAAAACCATTCTTTGGTTGTCCTTCACCTCCTGGCTGATTTGCAAGTCTCACACGACCTCGATTATTTCCCACATTGCTTAACATATTTAGGCTAAGATTCTTCATCAAATCAACCACTTGCCTCAAGTCCTGCCTCAGTTCATCATCTTGTGCTGCAGTAGTGACCATTGCTGGCATGTCAGAGAGCTCCCCCACCTCCACACGGCGCCCTTTTGAATTTGAGGCAAATTGAAGAATTTTTTAAGGCAATCCAAGGCCACCTTCTATTTTTAGCAAGCCTTGTATTAAATCCCAAGGTGACTCTTTCATTCAAGGAAGACTTTGCACCACACATACCTTTGTTTCCCATGAAATGCCAAGGACCGGTACTGTAGCTGACCTCCTCTAACGGGTCCCTATCCAGCTTTAAAAAAATAATGCTTTGCATGCTCACATTATTTGTCAACAACCTTGTCCATACATGATAGTGCTAAAACCTGTCTTGTGAAACTGATTCTCATCTCTCACTCCTTCCATTTATTATTTATCAAGGTAAACCAATAACTAACTGTACACATTGCATATTTTTGTTAGATCCGTTCACATGTGGCCTTATACCCCCTTTGGCCCTTGGAGATGGACATCCTTTATTTGTAAATGCCATGCATGAGTGTGTACATATGCCAAGAAAATATCACCAAAAAATACCTAACAGCGTGTACCATTGTCCAGTAGACAAAGAAAAGTCCTATTGAAGTACTTTCATGCTAGATGGATTGGAGCGCATTCACCACCACTACACAGTGCTGCTTACATGTTAGATCCTGAATATTGAAATATGGATTTGATGTCCAACGTTGAGGTGGTGCAAGATTTTTATAACATTAGGACTTGTTTGGGGTCTTCTTGGGCCCTTTTATTTGGACACTTAGTGAAATGCTTAAAATGCTAATCAAGCTTTGACCAAGCTAGTGGCCTAGGCCTGAAAATGCATTTTTCCTTTTCTACAAAAAAGAAAATAGGCCTGAAGGTAATCTAATCATTAGATCTTCTGTCCTTGGGAAGGAATATGGACCTAAATGCCTTTTTGTCTTGTAGTGAAGTACCTTTCACAAAGAATGTTTGAAAATTTTCGTCACTTTGTTCCCTCCCTTTTTGGAGGTGCTGCAGATCCCACTCTCTCTCTACACTCTCTCTCTCTAAAACGCGTTTAGGGTGTTTTACTTGGGTAAGGGCTTCTTTTTCTCTCTCTAGGAGCCATGGCCTGCAGATCTGGACCTCCTACTCCATCATCCTCTCCACCAGCTCTCATGGAAGAGCTCACCATCCCCTCTTGTGAAGGTACAGATCTACACATCCTTGCAAGCTGAAGCTCTCCATCTCCATCACTAGCAAGCTCTCCATATCTATCATCCTCTCCACCAGCTCTCATGGAAGAGCTCACCATCCCCTCCTGTGAAGGTACAGATCTACACAGCCTTGCAAGCTGAAGCTCTCCATCTCCATCACTAGCAAGCTCTCCATATCTATCTCCTGAAGGCCTCCATTTCTCTATATCCATCTGCATCTCCTCCACCTCCATCTCCATCTTCATCTCCTCCATCACCATCCACATTTCCATCCTCCACCTCCATCCTCCATCTCCATCACCATCCACATTTCCATCTCTGTATCCATCTACATCTCCATCTCCATCACCATCCACATTTCCATCTCTGTATCCATCTACATCTCCATCTCCATTTGCTAGGTACAATGGCTCTACGGGACATCACCAAACAAGCAATCAAAGTTTAGCTTGCACGTGGACTTAGACGAGGAGTATGCCACAATGCGAAGTAATCGAACGAAGGGATGTATTCTTGCTGAGGTGCTACGACTTCAAGGTGCAAAAGCCATTGATCTTTGGACTGATGGAAGCATTTATCCCCTTGATCCACAGACTGGTGCACCTCCCCCTTTTCGTAATATCACGCAGGTCGTACGCTTCTTGGGTGATGGTTATAATGGTTTCTTAGGGTACTGTCAGAGGCTTTATTCTTTGTACTTGCAGGAACTCTCAAATCAAAATCACCTCAGGAAGCTTCTAAAATTATGCAAGGCAGAAAAGGAAGAATGTGCGTCAACTTTCATGGCCACAAAGGAACATATGCTGGCTCGAGTCAAGGATCTAGAGAAGGAGGATGCAGAGCAGAAGATGAAGCTTGATAAAGGTGTGGAAAGGAGGGATCGAGCTATAGAGAACTATCTCCATCTTCGAAACTCAACTCGGAACCTTCGCCGACGTGTCGATCATTTCACTCACCTCCCCGTGGGATATAATGCAAGGCAACGAAAGCGCAAGCCTCTGAGTCTTCTTTCCAAAGATGGGGGGGCTCGCAAGCGACGTGTGCGTCAAACAAGGTAATCACAGCTTCAAAACTAGCATTACATTCCTTTTTCATATAGTTATGTCATTGACTCTGAACTATGTGATGTCCAGGGAATGTGCTAAAGAAATATTACGTTGTTCCAATACTGAGGAGTCTATCCTTGAGCACATTATTCCAGAGCAGAAAGTAATCAATATGATAACCAATCCAGTAAATGGTGCATTGCGTGACAGGATTCAAAAGTATTTTCTCAAGGAATTCGAGCAGATTGTCAGTCCCATTGACATGCTCACTGTGTGCGACACAGCAGGTATCAGTGATAAGGGATACATGGCTTTGTATACTTGCATCACAGCACGTCTACGAGGTAAAGGAATGACACGATCTATACTTCCAACACCATACAGTATAGTTATGGCAAGGAAGTCAGCAAATAACAATATTGCCGACTTGCTAGGCGGCTACAGATGGGTGGATGGTAGCATGCCAATGTCAAATTCAAAAGATTTTGCTTACAACAAGTTTAACAATGTTTACGTCGAGGTGGAGGCGCTTCAACGAGCTATGATTCAGTTTTATGATATGACATTAGAGGAGACGGATGGAAAGGCTATATTTGTCCTCAAATTGGATGAATGTCAGGTTGTAAAGGGCCAAAGGGTGGAACGTACAAGTCTGACACTCATGAGCAGGGCATTGAAGCGAAAGAGCTTAGACGGCGAAGATGAAACAGGTGATGCGGAGAATAACTTACACACAAAGCGACGCAAGCAAGATTACTTTGGAGTGCAGTCTGAGAAGAACATATGGTGGCAGGCGGCATGGACCCTTCCGCACGAGGACCATGACAGTCTGAGGTGGTACTTCACCCGTACAGGTATTCAAGGAGTGATACACAGGCAATCAAATGGTGAAGTCTTGCATGTGCCTGGCACTGGTCACTTTGAAATAGAGTGGCACCTTGGTGGTGATCTCAAGACCCTCAAATGCATGTTGGGAACTAAAAGCGGTGCTAACACTTTGTTTCCATGCATCTTTTGTTGTCATCCAAGGATGCCAAGTGTCGCAGTGGGGAAGGCCAAACAAGCAACCAAGGTGAAAGGTCGTAAGCAGGCAAGTGCAAAGGGCTCAAATCAATTACAAAAAGGGAAGGGTATGCACGTCTGGCTCAATGGAATTATGAGCTGCAATCAAAGCAAGGCACCATCTCGCGCAGAGGAGGATGCTACTTGGAACCCTATTCTTTCAATTCCACTGTCGCGAGTACATGTGTGTACCTTGCACGCAAGACTTAGAATTCTGGACAAATTGTTGATGCTCCACATCAATTATGCTTGGAACATGGAGCCAGAGTCACGGCGAGAACAGGGCATCCAAGAGCTTGAAGTTGTTTTATCATCCGTGGGGCTTCACGCAAGTGCTGTCACCCTCTCTAAGGATCGCAAAAACCCATCAAGTACCCAAGATAACCCTAATAAGATATGTATGGGTGGTGCAAAAGCAAGACACTTGCTCTCAAACTATGGTGAGGCTCAAAGCCATACACATTTTGAATTATGGAAGCAGATTTGTGATGTAACAACCTATCGAGGCAATGAGGCGACACTAGGATTGAAGCGTGCACATGTGTGGGAAGCTTGTGATGAGATGATGAGGCTTCTTGAGCGCCCGTATCTTGATGAAGCAGAGATAGCTACATTCAAGACTTCGATTGACAGATTCACAGAAGAAATGATCGATGCTTGGGGGGAAACTCATATAACACACTACATGCATATTCTCTATGCGCACAGTTCCTTCTTTCTAGATGAATATGGGTCTCTTGCACTCTGGAGCAACCAAGGCATGGAACGATCACATTACCAAGCCAAGGCGGCCTATTTTAAGAACACGGGTCATGGTGGTGGCAAGGTTCGCAGCAATGCGTTTCAGGAAATGTTCAATTGGTTTTACCGTGCACTTACTGGGAGAAAGGCCCAAAAGCAAGCCGGAAATTTGTCTTTGAGGCGCAAAATCATGAAGGTGTTAGGTGCAAGGCGAAAGAGAAGGGTGCAATGCGTCAATGGCACGTGAAAGAGCGAGGCAATGGCACAGTGGTCGACTAAGAAATGGCCGTGTGTGGTTACCCACCCAATAATTCTTGTTCGCCACTTTTTGGCGCGTTCATTTTGTAAATTGACTTTTTTGTAATTTTGGCCCCCTATAAATATCAATGAGTTTTATAGTCATTTTTAAAAGTCTTGACTTGTGAGCTCTCTCTCTTCCTCTCCCCTTGACTCTCTCGCGCGCGCTCTCTCTCTCTCTCTCGCTCGTGCACTAATATCTCAGGCACATGGAGCCCCCAAATGATCCTCCCTCCAATACGCAGGATGACATTTTCAAAGACCTTGGGCCCTTATCGGTGGCACATAGAACTGCAATCCCAAACATTTACCCGCAAGCCCAAGTGGATCTAGAAGCTGAGCGTGTGAGGCTTGAGCGAGAGGCCCAAGAAGCCCAAGAATGCCAAGAAGCGAAGAGATTACACAAAGAAGCAGAGGACATGGAGGCAGTTGAGAGAGCAAGAAAAGAAGCCGAAGAGACCGTCAGAACTCAAGAGGACGAGGCAGCAAAGAAAGCACAGGAGGATGAGGCTGCCAAGAAGGAGGAAGAAGACGAGGCAGTTAGGAAGGCGGAGGCAGATAAGAAGGCTGTAGAAGAAGCTCAGGCCGCTGCAAGCAACAAGAGAAGATTAGCATTCTTTGCTACGGAGGAGGATTGGCTTAACAGAAAAGCTCACGGATTTGTTGCTGACCTGCGAATGGCCGGATACGAAGATGACACAATTTTGGAAGCGGCTATACAAAGTCTTCGAGCAGAATATACAAAGAGGAGAAATGAAGACACAGTAGAAAGGGAGCACCTGCCGAGCAATAGGATTGTCAATGCAATGCTAGACAGAGTCTTGGCTCGTGCACTTGGTAAAGGAAAGAGAAAACTCTCAGCTGAGGAAGTAGAAAATAAGAGACAGAAGCTTGAACGAGAAGCCAGGGCAGCAAACACACGGAGGCTTCGTGAGGAAAAAGACAGGAAAGATGAAGAGGAGCGAGTAAGGAAGGAGGCAGAGCAGCGAGCAGCTCCGAAGACTCCATCTGCAAAGGCAAAGAAAACTCCAACACCTGCAAAGGCTAAGAAGGGGAAAACCATTCCTAAACGCACAGAACCCCCTTTCGATAACTTCCAAGAGCAGCGACAGAAGTTTAAAAATGACACGCCAGCTTAGACTCGCTACGCGCAAGCACCACCACCCCCAACAACGCAGAAGAAGCAAAGGTGGAGACCAGGGACAGTTGCCCTTAGAGAAATTCGCAAATATCAAAAGACCTGCACACCAATTATTCCAAAGGCACCTTTTGGGCGTCTCGTCAAAGAGATTATCCACGACCAGCGCCGGGATGTCAATCGTGTGCAAGCGGCGGCACTAGGCGCTCTGCAACAAGGTGCCGAGGATATTTTGGTTTCGCTTTTCCAAGACGCGGTTTTGTGCATGGTGCATGCAAAACGTGTCACTTTGAAGCCATCTGATCTTCATCTAGCTAGGCGTATCCGTGGAGAGGAAGCTCTCTTTCACTAGATAGGGGAAGCCTTGTAATGCAACAAACCGTGTTTTATAATCTCAATTTGATTAATGAAAAACCATGTCTATTTTCAAAAAAGTTATTTTCTATTGCAAGTGATTGTTGTCTTGTCAAGGTAATTGTAGTCTTTTGCATGTAATTGTTGTCGCTATGTACATTCGACCTCATGTGAACGCTCGTCTGCCACCGCCCGTCCGACTTTGGCTCGACTCGACGGGCCGATTTCTCCCGCGTATGGCCCCAGAAGGGTATATCAGCTGTGCGGGGTGCGTCGGGGCCGAGGGGGGGGCTGGTGGTCGCTCCGTGGAGCCTGTGTGCCACAGAGCGACTTTTGGCTGTTTGACCAGGCCGCCCGTCCGACTTTGGCTCGACTCGACGGGCCGATTTCTCCCGCGTATGGCCCCAGAAGGGTATATCAGCTGTGCGGGGTGCGCCGGGGCCGAGGGGGGGGGCCGGTGGTCGCTCCGTGGAGCCTGTGTGCCACGGAGCGACTTTTGGCTGTTTGACCCACGGAGCGACTTTTGGCTGTTTGACCAGGGTCAAAGAGCCAAAAGTCGCTCCGTGGCACACAGGCTCCACGGAGCGACCACCGGCCCCCCCCCTCGGCCCCGGCGCACCCCGCACAGCTGATATACCCTTCTGGGGCCATACGCGGGAGAAATCGGCCCGTCGAGTCGACTGGTCAAACAGCCAAAAGTCGCTCCGTGGCACACAGGCTCCACGGAGCGACCACCGGCCCCCCCCCGGCCCCGGCGCACCCCGCACAGCTGATATACCCTTCTGGGGCCATACGCGGGAGAAATCGGCCCGTCGAGTCGAGCCAAAGTCGGACGGGCGGTGGCAGACGAGCGTTCACAAAAATTGATTGAAACATCATGATAGGACACGACAACAGCATATAAACACATCAAGAAGATAAAACTTAAAATCAGCTCGAAAAACATCTTGATGTCATTAATTGTTTGATTTTCACAGACGAGCGTTCACAAAAATTGATTGAAACATCATGACAGGACACGACAACAACATATAAACACATCAAGAAGATAAAACTTAAAATCAGCTCGAAAAACATCTTGATGTCATTAATTGTTTGATTTTCACAGAAGGCAAATGAGTACATTGGATCTAGCCAACTCGCTTGATGAGCTTGGTGAAAGCCTCGTGGGTGAGAGTCTTTACTGATGGTTTGTCACCAATGCGTTCGGCTATCTCTTTGGCATCAGTGATGCCTTGTCCAAGGCTAAGGCCACAAAATCCTAGGAAAGACCCTGCACCTTTATCACCAAAGCTATAGATAGCTGCTTCCCTATTTACAAGAATACATTTATGGGCATTTTGAGCTATAGGGGCTTCAGACAGGATGGCGCTTAGGGCTCGGCACTTCAAAAATTCAGCTTGCGCATCATTTGAAAAGTCGTTGTGAATTATGCGAAGCATCTCGGCATTGAAGCTCGGGATGTAGTGCCATAGCGCAGCATCTTTCCCCTCCACCTCCTTTCGTGCTCCACCCTTTCGGCTTGCGAACCAGTCCATTTCTCTTGCGGTCTACAAAGTAGATAGAAGAATGAGTTGACTTCAAAAAATTACAAATTAAGAAGGGAAGAAATTGGGTGTACTACCTCAGTGGCATCATCATGATCCGCAAGGTCTGCATCACTAATATTGATGCTCCCGAGGCTGACGGAATCCGAAATGGCAAGCGGCTTGTGAGGGGCAAAGCTAGTTTCTGGCACACTCTCGTAGAAATCCTTGCACTGGGATATTTGTACAAGAGTCTCTGCCACAAGGGACTCTATTGAGGCATGATTTTCCGGGAGCGCAAGCACCTTTGTGACATCTGGGGAACTGAAGTCAATGTGGATGTCATCATCTTTGGACGGCTGTTGTGTGTCTCGCATGCCCGCGTACATAGCAATGACTGAGAGAGTTTCATCCTGGTGCAGCCCAAGGACATGGGCGATGTCATCCAAAAATAAGAACTCTACACCTTCTACTATGATGGGGTGTAGAGTTCGCACTTCGAGCTCTGGAACTTCATCCATGACATCGCCCCCTTCGATGTCTCGTTTCACAGCCTCAGCTTGCGGCTCTTCCGCCAGAGTCACAAGTGCAAGAGATGCTTCTTGCACTGGGGTGACAATCTCCTCCTTTGGGTCAGCTTCCTTGATCAAGAGATAAGATGTGGCTTTCTTTGGAGGAGTGGCCTTCCTCTTTCCCTTGCTTTTCTCTGTTCCCTCTAAGATCAGGAGGGCAAGAGTCATGTCCCACCTCAAAAAACTTGTGCCAATGTTGCCCATTCCAAGACCTACCAGGTTATCTTCTTCCTCCTCCCTTAGATATGCGCTACTAAGGCCTTTGAGGAATCTTGCAAGCCTGAACCTGAAATTTTTGTCCACTTTGTAGGTATGCTTGATAAGATCCACAGGCACCCAAGTTCCCTCCTCGTCTTCAAAGTTGACACAATATTCAACCATGTATGTGTCCATGTAGCTAGTGAACGCCCCAAACACGTCATTATGGAGTTCGGCGGTGCCTTCCATGTCAATAGATGTCTGAAAGATGGGTGCAAGCTTCTCGATCAAGTGACCGAGGTCAAGCTTGTGCAATTGAGATAGGAGAGCTTGGGTGGGGGTGGCCATGCTTGAGTAGCGAAGAAGGCGAGGGGACCGCAAAGATGCCGAGAGTGAGGAGATGAACTCAAAGTGGCCAAAAGTGACTTATAAAGAGGTCTTTAAAACTTTTTTTATGTTTAAAAACTCACTTAAAACCATGTAAATCTGGCGGCAATGATCCCCCCTTGGGATAAAACAACCCAAGATGCCGAGTACCACTCAAATAGCGAAAGACACGCTTCACTGCCTGCCAATGCTTAATGCCTGGGCTATGCATAAATCTGCTCACCTGTGAGACTGCAAACTGAATGTCTGGCCTCGTAATGCATACATAAATGAGGCAACCAACAGCTGTCTGATAGAGTGTGACATCAAAGTGATCTCCAGCATCATGAAGACTCAACTTCAAACCTGTCTCCATTGGAGTAGCAATAGGCTTGCAGTCTTCAAGGCCAAATCTCCGCAACAATGTTTCAATATACTTTGTCTGACACAAAGCAATACCTCCATCACACTGCTTAAATTGTATCCCCAAATAATGATGCAAATGCCCCAAATCTGACATCTCAAAAGAGGCATTCAAATCAGCCTTAAAATCAGCAATATGACTCTCATTTGGTCCTGTGAGCAGCATGTCATCGACATAGAGAGCAATGATTAGATGTACACCATCCACACGTTTAACATACAAAGTGCTTTCTGTTGGACTATTCTGAAACCCATGTGCAGTCAAATATGCATGTATTTTTTCATACCAAGCTCGTGGAGCTTGCTTTAAACCATATAAAGCCTTTTTTAACCTGCACACTTTGTTTTCCTGCCCTCTTTGAACAAAACCACGAGGCTGCGATACATACACCTCCTCATGCAAATCTCCATTTAAGAACGCAGTCTTTATGTCCAGCTGATGTACATTCCAACCATTATGAGCTGCTAATGCACAGATGCTACGAACAGTGGTCATACGACATGTGGGAGCAAAAGTCTCATCAAAATCAATGCCCTTCTCTTGAGCATAACCTTTTGCAACAAGCCTAGCCTTATGGCGATCCACTGTGCCATCAGGCTTACGCTTCAATTTGTATACCCACTTAGTGCCAATGGCCTTCTTGCCAGGGGGCAAGTCACATAAAGACCATGTACCATTCTTCATAATAGCATCGTATTCTGCTTGCATAGCAGCCATCCAATTTTCTGAACTTTGTGCCTCATCAAATGAAACAGGCTCACTTTCATCGCACATACTAGAAACAGCCAATGCATAACAATCTGACGCATAAGAGGCACCATGAGAGCCAGAACGAGTGCGACTAGACAAAGGGGCATCCAACTTGCTGTCACGCAAAGTCTGCACCAGCCATCTAGGCATGTGCCTAGAGCCCTCAATCTCTTGTCTCTCATCCTCAAGTGCATCATGCACATCTGCATCAGATATAGGCTGATCTGTGCCATCATTTAAAACCTGCATAGGCTGAAAAACTGCCTCATGAGGTATTGCACTTGACTGTGCACCACTGAAAAGAGGCAACAATGTATCATAGACATCACGTGAGCTGATATCTGTCTCCTTAGTACATGAAACCAAGGGCTGAACTGCATCTTCCACAAATACAACATCACGGCTAACCAAAATGCGCTTTGTCTGTGGATGATACAAACGATAGCCTTTGCTCTCAGCACTATATCCAACAAAAATACATTTGACAGCTTTGTCATCCAATTTTCTGCGATGTTGCACAGGCACTAATGCATATGCCAGGCAACCAAAAACACGTAAATGGCCAACAGATGGCTTGCGGCTATGCCAAGCCTCATATGGAGTGACAACCTGTAATGCTTTGGTGGGACACCTGTTTAGTACATAAGTGGCACACATGATAGCCTCAAGCCAAAAACCATGTGGTAGACTTTGACTCTTAACCATACATCTTGCCATTTCCATGAGAGACCTGTTTTTTCTCTCAGCCACACCATTTTGCTGTGGTGTATACGGCACTGTACATTGGTGTTTTATCCCACGCTCAGCCAGAAATGCATTAAATTCTGAAGACATATACTCCCCCCCTCGATCTGAACGGAGGGTGCCCATCTTACTTTCTGACACATTTTCAGCCATAACCAAAAACTGTTTGAAGCACAAAAACACTTCGGACTTTGCCTTCAAAGGATATACCCATGCATGCCTGGTAAAATCATCAATGAAAGTCACGAAGTAAAGGTAGTTTCCAAATGATGGAGTTTGCATGGGACCACAAACATCACTGTGAACAAGCTGCAATCTACGTTCAGCTCTCACTGATCCATCTTTGGGAAAGGAAGCACGCTGCATTTTACCCAATATGCAGCCCTCACAAACATGCTTGACAGGTGCCTCAAGCTTAGGCAAAGAAGACACCATTTCAGATTTTTGCAGGCGCAGCAAACTTGCAAAATTCAGATGACCAAAACGTGCATGCCACAGTTTTGCATCTGAAATAGCCTGCGTATCCATAATAGCACATGCTGAATCCTCTACACATTTGCCATCCATATTGAGCTTATACAGCCCTCGACATAGTGAACCAGATGCTACAATGATGTCACCACAAGAGAGATCATGAACAGTACATCTGTCATCCACAAATTTTACAACCAAACCTGTTTTGGCAAATGCGGAGACTGACAGCAGATTCTTTTTGATCCCTGGCACATACAATGCATCAAAAAGTGTAAAGGTGTTGCCATTTGCAACATTCAGCACAATCTGTCCAACTCCTTCAACGGGATAAGAGGAGTTATTGGCACAAGTGACAGTATTCCCTGTGGGAGCAGACTCAAGGAAAGTGAATAAACTGCGCTGCGAGGTGATATGCTTAGTGGCACCACTGTCAAAGTACCATACATCTGAATGTACTGCAGACATACATGTGTCATGCAAAGATGGGTCATAACTGCACTGCGCATTGAATGCCCATTCTGTATCTAGCACAACATTAGCAGATTCATTGTTAGAAGGAGAGGCATCTGCAACAGCCATACCAGCCTCTTTCTTCTTAGCCTCTTTCGCAGCCAGCTTAGGACACGCTTTGATGACATGATCATTTCCCTTACAGTACTTGCAAAATGTCTTCTGTTTGTCACCCTTCTTCTCATCTTTGTCTTCCTTCTTTGGTTGCGCAGCATTTGCAGATTTCTGCTTACTAGAAGAAAAGCCAGCTTTACCTTTCCCGCTTCTCTGACTAGCAACGAAAGCTTGATCTGCGACACGCATAATATTCCTGTTTTGCCTTGACTGGTCTTCTTGCAGCAAAACAGAAACTAACTCCTCAAATGATAAGGCATTGGGATTGCCTTTCATCATCAAGCGAAGAGTGGAAGCAAAACCCTGATAAGAATCTGGTAGACCATTCAAAACAGTCTGCACAAGTGAACTGTCTGACAGGATTTCATCTGCAGAAATGAGCTGCTCTTTGAAATCCTTGATCTTTGTCAAAAAGCTATCCATAGAATCACCTTCGTTCATATGCTCACTCTCCAACTGTTTTCGGAGATAAGCAACACGAGCCTCATTTCTTGCCTGATACAATGTGGCAAGTACATCCCAAGCATCCTTAGAAGTCCTGCAGGAGCGAATATGTGGGATAATGGTACGTTTGACAGACAGCGCAATCAAGGCATGAGCCTGCGCATCTCTACCATCCCAACGAATCTGCTCTGCTGAAAGTGGTGGTTCTCGAACAGCTGCTACAGCACTTGTGCCTGCACCATCATCAACAGTACCTGTTTCTGATGTGTTTGCAGCATTCCCAGCCACAATAGGACGTGCATCAATACCCTGCACAATGTTCCATAACCCCTTTGCTACCAATACATGTCGCATCATATATGCCCATAATGGATAGTTGGTGCCATCCAACTTATCCTCAGCAGCCAACATGCGGAATACATCATTGTTGTCAGCCATGGCCAATGACTGTACTACTAGATGTAAATGCTGTCTGTAAGAGGTAAACCTGTATAAAATCGACCTGTGCTATATAGCACAGCCCAAAACAGACGAATGGGCACCTGTCCTGCAGATTTTAATCTTGACAGAAAATCTGCACAGTAGGACGATTTTGCCTGCGCAGTACTTGGAATGCAAAAACGGAGGGCGAAATGACTTCAGATCAAAATTCTGAAACGAACTAGCCCTACGGGCTATCCCACGGCATATACTAACCTGCAGACGCTCGTGAAACCTCGTCGCAATCGGAGGAGATGAAGCGGCAGGTGCCGGTGATGCTGCCCGGGAGGAGGAAGCCTGCTCTGATACCAATTGTTGGAATTAGGGTTGCAGGAATGCACACACAACTTCAAGAAGATGAGGAAGCTTGAGCACAACACAGTAGTGTATTATGAGTGCCAAAAATGAAAGATAACCAACCCTAAAAGATAATGGGCGTATATACAATGCACGGGGGAAAAAACCTCCTAGTGAGGGAAAAAGTGCCCCGGCGGTCCTAAGTGTGTTCACACACATCACTACTATAATATGGTAACAGTTTGATGATTAGAACAACAGTGTTCTTGCTGCCTTGATACATTAACGGTAGGAGTGTCATGTTTTCTTGAATCTTTCTTTTGAATTTCTTCTCTTATGCATTTTTAGATTACCTATGTAGCTCAAATGCAAAGCTGAATGACTCCAAATTTGTCCCTGAATCTCTGCAAATATTAGCTACGAACCACACCGTGCCCCCAATTCAAAGAACTAAGGACGATGGGCTCAATAGCCTTAGAAGTGCCTACAAGGAAAGACGACAGCCCCTAAGATAAGGACATTCTTCCCAAGAGGACACTTCTAGCAACTCGAGAGCTCTACAAGTACTTTGAGGAGAGATATCATGCCCCCAAAACAAGGAGTATCTCCCCAAAAGTTCCACGATGGGTGTCGAGCAGTGTTTATAAACAGAATAGAACCTCGCCGGTGTTCTTTGCTTTTCCCGGCGAGCCCGCCGGGAAAACCAAAAGCCCGGAGGTGTTACGAGACTAGTGGGTTTTGGCAGCAGGTCATTGCTCAGGTCATGTGAATATACAATGTGATCACAAGTTTTAATATGTTAACAATAGGTTTTGTTAACGTGATCACGAAATTGTGGACGTTAATGAAATCCCTGGTGAGATTTGTACTTTTGAGCCACTCCCAACAAGTGTCCGCTTTGTTGTAGTGCTTGTGGTACCTATTCTCTCGAGATGTTGGGGGCGACATGTTACCCTTTCCTACAACAAATTTCAACATGCATAAGATTTGAAAATCACTTGACACATGAAGTAAAATTAGTGAAAAATGGCAAGGAGAAAACTTACAAATCATGCGAGCCAACCAATGATTTTATATTCACGTGATCACAAATTTTTTTTGTTAATAACATGTGTTAACATGTTATTAACATGTTAACATGTTAACATGTTCCCAAAAAAGCCGATGGGAAGCTCCCTGATAACCGGATAAAATCTCGCCGGGATTTTGCAATACCCGGCGATCCTGCCGGGAAAAAAGAAACCCCGGTGGGTCCCGACGGGGTCGTCATCCAGCTCGACAGGGTACAATTTTCTATATATATGGGGGCCCGGGGGGCCTTTTGGGAGTTGATTGCTGACAGTATGCACAGGTAATGAAACTTGTGTTTGTGTGTGTGTGTGTGTGTGTATGTGGGTGTGTGTTCGTGCGGGCAGCCGCCCATTGTCGCAATGCGCGGCAGGATGTGGCTGGTCCGCCACACGAGGGATGTGTGTGTGGGTGTGTGTTCATGCGGGCAGCCGCCCATTGTCGCAATGCGCGGCAGGATGTGGGTGGTCCGCCACACGAGGGGTGTGTGTGTAAGGCCATTCTTTGGAATGGTGCTTACCCTGGGGCACTTAGTTGGTAACGCGGCTAGTCTGTGTCCTATGGTAAGTATGGCATGCCGTAGCAGTACTAGTCGGTAACGCGGCAAGCATAGTATCGTTATGGCGATGTCACACCTCTCTCTCTTCCTCCCCCCCTCTCTCTCTCTCTCTCTCTCATAATACCCTTCACAACTCTCTCTTTCTCTCTCCGTCACGATAGGTGTGTAGATGAGGAGTGCAACATGTATACACTTGATAAGTAATAATGCACTTGTTGCGGTTGTCTCACATTCGACACCACCTCAACGTTGGACATCAAATCCATATTCCAATATTCAGGATCTAACATGTAAGCAGCACTGTGTAGTGGTGGTGAATGCGCTCCAATCCATCTAGCATGAAAGTACTTCAATAGGACTTTTCTTTGTCTACTGGAGAATGGTACACGTCATTGCTTTTCCATCACTGAATGCTCTAATTTCTCAGGGTCCAAACTCTGCTGCCACCATTGCATCCATGCTTTTCGGAGATTAGGTGCTCTTTGATCAAGACTTCGTACGGCATACATAACAGGCAACATTACAGGGTATGCATCCATCACACTGTTCCACCAACTTCTTCTCGTAAGCGCTGCCTTCAAGACTCTGATTTTCTCTTTCACTTTTTCAAGTTGAGTGCTCTCCCAGTCATGAAATGCCATGCATGTAAATGTTTCGCATACTCCATCTTTATTTCTAAGAAGAGACTCAAAAGTGTAAAAGTGAGTGCAAAACGTAGTCTCCGCTGGAAGCTTTAACATAACTGACATGCGAGGTCGAAAAATATCTAACACTCTCTGTCTCTTGAGCATGAATCTCACAAGCTGGCGAGCAGTGTCGATGATTGAGGCAAACCATTTGGTATCATCACTTTTATACCAATCTTTTAATACAAGATTCAAACTATGAGTATTACAGCCTACCGAAAAAACATGTGGATATTGTCCCTGTAGGATTTTGGATGCATTTTTGCAATTCTTTGCATTGTCCATGACGACTTGGACTACATTTTGGCACCCACTTCCTCTATCACAGAGCCAATGACTTGAGCAATGTAAGCCCCAGTTTTGATTGAACCAGTTGAATCCACGACACGGATGAAAGTCTCACCTCTAGGTGAAATAACCATTATATTAATTAATGGTTTTCTTTGTACATTAGACCATCCATCACTTACTATACTACATCCAGAAAGCTCTATATTGCTAAGAATTATTCTTTGTACACGTTCTTTTACTTGCGCATAACATTTCTCTAATAGATCATTTCGCATACATGGTACGTAGGCGGTGAAAACCCTAGTCCAAACTCACCAATTTTCTTCCATGCTCTCTTCCAATGCTCACTGTCCACCATCATCATAGCACTCCCAGAAAAGTAAATCGCTTCAGCAAGGGCGAGTTGTGCATCATTGAGTCGACCTTGACGTAGGCTTTCTTGCAAAAAATGAAGTTTGATGCATGGGTATATTTCCTACGTCAAATTTTTGCTTGCAGGAAGATGCACTGGGTAGATTACTTTTTGGTTGCACATTGCCGTTCGGGGTACAAGCAGGTGATGCAGCGGGAGTTTGTTGATTAGAACAACAATGTTCTTGCTGCCTTGATACATTAACGGTAGGAGTGTCATGTTTTCTTGAATCTTTCTTTTGAATTTCTTCTCTTATGCATTTTTAGATTACCTACGTAGCTCAAATGCAAAGCTGAATGACTCCAAATTTGTCCCTGAATCTCTGCAAATATTAGCTACGAACCACACCCTGCCCCCAATTCAAAGAACTAAGGACGAGTGGCTCAATAGCCTTAGAAGTGCCTACAAGGAAAGACGACAGCCCCTAAGATAAGGAAGTTCTTCCCAAGAGGACACTTCTAGCAACTCGAGAGCTCTACAAGTACTTTGAGGAGAGATATCATGCCCCCAAAACAAGGACTATCTCCCCAAAAGTTCCACGATGGGTGTCGAGCAGTGTTTATAAACAGAATAGAACCTCGCCGGTGTTCTTTGCTTTTCCCGGCGAGCCCGCCGGGAAAACCAAAAGCCCGGAGGTGTTACGAGACTAGTGGGTTTTGGCAACAGGTCATTGCTCAGGTCATGTGAATATACAATGTGATCACAAGTTTTAATATGTTAACAATAGGTTTTGTTAACGTGATCACGAAATTGTGAAGACGTTAATGAAATCCCTGGTGAGATATGTACTTTTGAGCCACTCCCAACAAGTGTCCGCTTTGTTGTAGTGCTTGTGGTACCTATTCTCCCGAGATGTTGGGGGCGACATGTTACCCTTTCCTACAACAAATTTCAACATGCATAAGATTTGAAAATCACTTGACACATGAAGTAAAATTAGTGAAAAATGGCAAGGAGAAAACTTACAAATCATGCGAGCCAACCAATGATTTTATATTCACGTGATCACATTTTTTTTTTGTTAATAACATGTGTTAACATGTTATTAACATGTTAACATGTTAACATGTTCCCAAAAAAGTCGATGGGAAGCTCCCTGATAACCGGATAAAATCTCGCCGGGATTTTGCAATACCCGGCGATCCTGCCGGGAAAAAAGAAACCCCGGTGGGTCCCGACGGGGTCGTCATCCAGCCCGGCGGGGTACAATTTTCTATATATATGGGCCCGGGGGGCATTTTGGGAGTTTATTGCTGATAGTATGCACAGGTAATGAAACTTGTGTTTGTGTGTGTGTGTGTGTGTGTGTGTGTGTGTATGTGGGTGTGTGTTCGTGCGGGCAGCCGCCCACTGTCGCAATGTGCGGCAGGATGTGGGTGGTCCGCCACACGAGGGATGTGTGTGTGGGTGTATGTTCATGCGGGCAGCCGCCCATTGTCGCAATGCGTGGCAGGATGTGGGTGGTCCGCCACACGAGGGGTGTGTGTGTAAGGCCATTCTTCGGAATGGTGCTTACCTTGGGGCACTTAGTTGGTAACGCGGCTAGTCTGTGTCCTATGGTAAGTATGGCATGCCGTAGCGGTACTAGTCGGTAACGCGGCAAGCATAGTATCGTTATGGCGATGTCACACCTCTCTCTCTTCCTCCCCCCCTCTCTCTCTCTCTCTCTCTCTCATAATACCCTTCACAACTCTCTCTTTCTCTCTCTGTCACGATAGGTGTGTAGATGAGGAGTGCAACATGTATACACTTGATAAGTAATAATGCACTTGTTGCGGTTGTCTCACATTCGATAATGTATTGCATGATGTTGAGTTCAGTAATATTGTTTGATATTCCATTTTTGTTTGATCATTGATAAGTAATGATACATGTAAGATCCCTATTCCCACCGAGCAACGGATTCGGGGTACTAGCAGCGGAAGTAGCACTTCTCGCGCGGGACAGGGGTCCAACACTCGGGGCCTCACCCACGGATATCCGGACAAGAGACTAATCCGTCGGTTTGTCCAAAACCGAAACCGGAAAAACTTCCTTTACCCGGAAAGCACGGGCGATTCTACCAGGATAACTCTTTACTCTAACGTAGTCAAGATCATTACTGATCAAACTGATCTGACTGCACCTTTAACGGTACTTGGTCAAATCAAGGAAGAACTTGCACTTGGATCATTGGGATCAACGCTTTTTTCCCCATCAAGAGGCACAGCCGTTGATTCCTATCCATAGAACAATTTCTATCCGGGATTTACTTCATCTATCGTAATAATAGAAATTAAATCTCGATTTACGGATCCATCAGTCCAGCCTAACCCCATCCGATCCCATGGGTTAGCCAACCGCCCAACCACTGTAGTGATGGGATCCAATTTTGGAATTTGGTTAGGTTTTGTCCCGGGTACCAAGGAAAAGAGTTCCAAGGCCCCCTAGCCGGAAGTTCATGCAAACATAGAACTAGCCACACCACTTACACACCCAATATGAAATTGCCTTTTTCTTAGCATCAACTAACTTTAAAACAATCCTTTAATGAAACCATAGTACTACTGATCATAATCTTCCAATTTATCCGGTTGATTCATAATTTCCCATCATTCCTTCATCAGAGTATCTATGGCATCATTGGCAACTAGAACGCTCACCACCTGTCCACACAGGGGGCCTTTTCAATAGTTCCTAGCCCATAATACTTGGCAATATAATCACTTATAAAAATCAAGATGGACTCTCGTTGAAGATCAGCAAGATCAACCAACAGATCCATATAAAGAGCCATGGACTCATCCATTGAAGACCAGCAAGGTCAATCAACCAGATCCATGCCCGGTTTCACAAAACAACTCTTACTCCTTGTTCCAATATCTTCCTCGACGCACGCGTGGGTATCCTGGGCGACCCAGAGCCCGAGCACCGTATGGTCAGCACCCTCTAGGATCCTTCGCAGGTGACCTAGCGCTTCACTCATAGGCCGCTTCCTTGGTCCCTCATCCACCGTACCGGAAGCTCACCATTTAAATCGAACCGAGGCTGGTCAAGACCTCGGTCGACCTTGCTACGCGAGACGTTCTCCATTGACTCTCCGTCAGCAGTTGCAACTTTAACAGTTAGGTCTTCATGACCTTAATCCACAAGATGGTCAAAATGCTTCCCCAGCATTCTTGACATAAAACAGTCATTTACAAACAGTCACAAAATACAGTTTCTAAATCAAACTCTCGTCTTTCCACATTATCCCTCCTTAGTCCACATTACTTATTCCACATTCCATTCAATGTGTACTCATTCTCATCCATTTCCTCATATCGACGACACATTAATTCACATTCACATTCATACATCCACATTTACATGGATACATCCATTTTCACATCCTCATTTATACATCCACATCCACATCCATATTCACATCCATACATCCACATCTACATGCATACCTCCATTTTCACATCCTCATTTATACATCCACATCCCTTATCTACATTCATACATACACATCCATATCCACATCCATACATCCACATCCACATCCACATTCATATTCACATCCATATATCCACATCTACATGCATACATCCATTATCACGTCCTCATTCATACATCCACATCCACATACATACATACATCCACATCCACATCCACATACATACATACATCCACATCCACATTCCCATTCACATCTATACATCCACATCTACATCCACATACATACATACATCCACATCCACATTCCCATTCACATCTATACATCCACATCTACATCCACATTCATATACATCCACATCCACATTCCCATTCACATCTATACATCCACATCTACATCCACATTCACATCTATGCATATACATCTTCATGCATACATCCATTTTCACATTCATACATCCACTTTCACATTCATACATCCATACTCCCATCTCCACATCCACACATCCACATACATACATCCACATCCACATTCCCATTCACATCTATACATCCACATCTACATCCACATTCACATCTATGCATATACATCTTCATGCATACATCCATTTTCACATTCATACATCCACTTTCACATTCATACATCCATACTCCCATCTCCACATCCACACATCCACATACATACATCCACATCCACATTCCCATTCACATTTATACATCCACATCTACATCCACATTCACATCTATGCATATACATCTTCATGCATACATCCATTTTCACATTCATACATCCACTTTCACATTCATACATCCATACTCCCATCTCCACATCCACACATCCACATACATACATCCATTTCCACATTCCCATTCATGTAACCCCATATGTCTTCACATCTAATCTTTTACATCACATCCATTCTCACCCTATCACAACCATATACATCCTATTCTATCACATACACTTCTTACCTCATCCCATACACATCTTATCACATCCTATCACTTTCCATACGCATCTTATCAATTCTTATCACATCTCATACACCTCTTATCACATCTTATCACATTTCATATCTTTTTTTTTTTAAAGAGAATTCTTATATTTAATATAAGATTTCTCTACACATTTATTTATACAAAAATTCCATTTAAGGAGACTAACACTTTCGAAATTAAAATCAATCTTTTATGCATCTTCTTATGCATAAATTCAGTTTGGTAGGAAATTACACTTTTAGAATAAAAGAATTTCTCTTATGCAACTAAGTTAAGCATAAAATCCATTTATGAGGAAAATCACACTTTTAGTATAAAAAGAATATCTTTTATGCATACCTATATGCATGAAATCCAATATGATAAAAGTAACACTTTTGATATAAAATTTTTTCCTTTATGCATACTTCTATGCATGAAAATTAAAAATGATAAAAGTAACACTTTTGATATAAAAAAATTTTCCTTTATGCATACTTCTATGCATGAAAATTAAAAATGATAAAAGTAACACTTTTGATATAAATTTTTTTCCTTTATGCATACTTCTATGCATGAAAATTAAAAATGATAAAAGTAACACTTTTGATATAAAATTTTTTTCTTTATGCATACTTTTATACATGAAAATTAAAAATGATAAAAGTAACACTTTTGATATAAAAATTTTTCCTTTATGCATACTTCTATGCATGAAAATTAAAAATGATAAAAGTAACACTTTTGACATAAAATTTTTTCCTTTATGCATACTTCTATGCATGAAAATTAAAAATGATAAAAATAACACTTTTGATATAAAAATTTATCCATTATGCATACTTCTATGCATGAAATAAAAATGGTAAAAATAACACTTTTGATATAAAAACTTATCCTTTATGCATGATATTAAAATTCAATTTCTCCATGATTGTAATGAAATTCTTTCAATTAATCTAGGATGATAATTCCTAGAATATGGTAGGAAGTCCTCTTTTTATGCTTTGAATGAGATTATTTTATGCATAATTTTTATAAAAATTTTGCCATAGCTCCGCTGCTATGACTGATAAATCTCAATTTTTCTAAGGGATAATGCTTATCATTAAGGAATAATTAAAATAATCTCTAATTGGATTATTAATCCATAATGGATTGAATCATTAATATACATAAACTAAAAGCATAGAAAAAAGCCAATAATTTGGCCTCAAGCATAGCTTAATCTTGGGTTAAGGAAAAGCTTTATGAAAAGCTTGATTTGGATTGAGAATGGGTCATGAGTATGACCATTTCTTGAGTGAGAGAGGGAATTTACATAAAAATCATTAGAATTTAAACATAAATGAAAATTAACTTCAATAGCATTATGTAACTCTTCACTACTATTCAAACTTCATTAGCATTTAAAAAAAACCATACCAATTAAACTTCTCAAGCTTGAGAGGGGTTGAGAAGAGAGAAACATTGAGAAATTATAGAAAGATCAATATTCACTAATTACCTTACAAATTGCTTGATTCTTTGTTCACGGTAGAGGCCCCCAACCAATCAATTGGTTAAGTATGTTGATGGAGCCACTAATGGGGATTGAAGAAAGAGGGAAGCTCCAAAAACTAGTGAATTATTAAATGAATTCACAGTTCTTGGCTTAGGTGGAGTAGAGTAACGATGCGTAAACACTATCTATTTTTCAACAAGGGGGAGGCTTCTATTTATAGGAAAAATTGAGCTCCTAACCAAACAAACTGATTCTAGAATTTTCTAAATCAGTTTGGTCAATATTTGACCATTTTTAGGTCAGTTAAGCTAACTTTTTGGAACTAGACTTGAATGAGGAGAGAGGAGAGATGAAATATCTCAATTTTTATGAGTTTAAAACTCATTCAAGCATGTGAAATATGCACCTCCTTTAAAGAACTCCCCTTCCTTACATATGTGTCATAATGGAATCATTTTAATATTGCTCATAGTTTTTTTACTAATAAACCTTGTACATTTTCAACTCTTCATCTTATGTGAAATATGCACCTCCTTTAAAGAATTCCCCTTCCTTACATATATGTCATAATGGAATCATTTTAATATTGCTCATAGTTTTTTACTAATAAACCTTGTACATTTTCAACTCTTCATCTTATGTGAGCATTTACTCATTTTTGGATACCCAAAATATCTCATATTTTTAATATTGCTCATAGTTTTTTACTAATAAACCTTGTACATTTTCAACTCTTCACCTTATGTGAGCATTTACTCATTTTTTGGGTATCTTCTTTTTACAAATTTGGATTTATCTCTTCCCTACACATGGATTGATGCTATTGGCCCATAGGAACCTTAATTGGACCATAGTCTAAAGATTTTTGAAAATCTAAACCCTTAGACTAAGGTTCTTTATACCTATTTCCAATTAATTCCAATTGCACATTGGAAAATTCTTTTTGAATTTCTGTTTCAGGGGAACTCATCTGAATTATAAGAGATATTTTTCTATCCAAAAATATTCAAAATCTGAATATTCTCTTTCTAGAATAATTTTTCTCTCTCTAGGCTAAAATAGTTAGCAACAGGATCTTTATATTTATGAAGAGGGTTGATTACAGGGGAAGATACTAGACATCAAAAAGGGGTTGGGGGAGGAATCTTACATTCTACCCCACTTAAAAAACGCGAGATGTCCTCATCTCGCAACTTGTGATAATTTCGCAAGATTCACGAATATAAGACTTAGAGAAAAATTTTAATCAAGATTAACCACCAAGATAAGTCTTAAAGAGAGCAAGATTCAAAATATGAACAAGGTTTAAACTTTATTCATTCTCGGAACTTATACAGTAAAGATAGAGGAACTCTTTACACTTCCATAAGCCCGTCCATCATATGGTCACAAAAGCAGTCCTCACAAGCTGCACAAGTATAAGGTAACTCATCTATGGGAATGATTCTGTGGGTTATTGCTGCGCCTATCTCAGTGGTATGAGGTATTCTAACAAAAGGACCTCTGAGAGGTAAGCCAAAAACGGGGTAAAGGCATATCTTCTCATGAGGAAGAAAACACGCCAGTAAGAAGACCCGCTCAGAAAACCCAGGATGCCTTGATCTCATGACGCAGTAGTATCGGGGACCCAAACCCAAAGCTTCAATAACCATGGCCAAGCGGACATTGTTACGAAAGTGCTGTTGTCCCCAGGGTGTTACCCTAGTTATGTCTTGATAGGTCCGCCATTTTGTTTGCGCTACAGAAGTTCCCAAGTGAGGGAAAAGTGAGCGCTCATACTGTTCTATAAAATCCTTCTTCACAGACTCACTTGCGTCTTGAAGGTGAGGAATCATTATGGATAAAACTAATTCTTGTTGCCAAGCCATGAAGGAGATTAAGAAAGAAAGAAGATCAATGGAAGTAAGATTACTGTGAACGACAAGTAAAAGTTACGATTTATATAAAGGAAGGAGCTAGCGTAACTTAGAAGCCAACGGTAACTTGCCACTGAAGTTTTACCGTCTTTCTATGATTTGGGTTTGGCACATTTTTCTATAGAAGGCATTCAGAACTTTGAGATGAGGAGATAAAAGAAGTTCGTAAGCTAAATCACCTACTTTCTTTGGTCCACAATATCTAGGAGATAACTTCTTATACTCTCCAAGAGATAAAGAACTTCTTTTGGGCCGTACTCGAGACCAAAACCTTGATATCCAAAACATCGATTCTCACTTCTGAACTCGTTGTTCTGAATCCTTAAAACAAGTGGGACTCTTGAGAAGTATTCAGGAAAAGGTTCTTCCTTTTTTAAACAGAATCTTTCTTTTATTTTAGAGAGAGAATAATTATGAGATCAGAAAGGGAGATTCTTACTCCTGTATACCTCTAAGGCTGGGGGAGGAATCTTACATTCTAGGTGCAAGATGTCCTCATCTCGTAAGTAGATGACAACTTTTTTGCTTAATATCCAATTTATTCTGGGGTTCCTTATATTCCGATCAACCCAACAGAATATGGGGATAAATATCCCTTATATAGAATTCATCATTAAATAACAATTCATTCAGATCATATCATTCATATCTTTAACACGATAATGGTCCATTAGACCGAAAATTTCCTTCTGAACATTCCTCCACGGAATTTAAGTTAAGCAAGTTCTCAATTTGTCATCCCTTAACTTGATCTACCGTCTCAAGTATTAACAGTAGCAATTTGACAACATAATCCACTAATCTCATAGTGATTTGCTGAATCATTTTCATCATTTATCATTACAGGGACTCGTCCCAATCATCCACATTGTGGTTTCGCTCAGCTTATTACATTTCAACCCATTTTCAAGGATCATCATTTTTCAATCAGAATCCAAATCAATTCATCAGTTCCCAAACAGAATTAAAAATCATATCAACCACATTCAAAATCATCATCTGGATAGCATTAACGCTTATAATTTCAAGTCTTAGATTTACTCGTATATACTGTCGGTAAAGAGCTGCAGTTATACCCTCGGTATATACGGATAGTCATGATACTCGAAACTATAAGGTAAATACCATCATGTCTAGGTCTCAAGCAAGTCAGGGTTCCATACAATTGCGGTACTTCCAATTGAAGACCCAATTACTAATTTACGAATTTCAATTTGAATTAACAATTTGTATGAATTATATCAAACAATTACAACCTTTTTGTGCGTCTTGATAAATTTTTGACATAATTGGCTCCTCAGTTGATCTTATTGGAGATCTATGACTTAAGTCTGATAAATAGATTTTTCTTTATCCGATCGTCCGAAAAAAACATTTGTATATTTATATACAAGTTGCAATAATTACATAGAGTGGCTCGGCTCCAAAATTCAAAATCTCTTCGAGAGACGCATAAGACGACGGTACTGGGCCATAGTCATGCCCTGTTACATAAGTTCTCTAACTGCGAAGGGAGTTATTATTTTCTCCTTAGGGATAAATCGACTAAGGAGTCTATAAATTCGACATGAAAGTCTGAAATTTCGAGGTGTCGAATGATATAGAATGACACCACGCACCATTTTTAGCTTTAACAGGATCATAGTCAATGAAAGATTCTGCCACAGCATTGTATGGCGGTTGCAATGGGCGTGGACATATTGCCCTGCAAACCACTTATGTTGTATTCTCTCCGCTGGGGTAGGAAAACATAAATCTGCGAAATGGCGTGCGAGTCTTGCTCGGCTTGTTTGAGTTGAAGCGGAAGAGATGAGATGCTCGAAGGCAAACGCAATCATATCTTGAGACTCGGTGAGGTCGGGAATACCAGATAAATGGGGAACTTCCATCTATAAAAACAAATTTTCTTTTTGATTAAAATTTCTTCATTAAAGAAGCTTACGGAATGAAAATACATTATGAAAATGCTATTTCTGAATTCTTTTTACCAATTTCAGATAAGAATTTAATTATCTTTATTAGCTTTCAATTTCGCTCTGATACCAACTGTAAGATCCCTATTCCCACCGAGCAACGGATTCGGGGTACTAGCAGCGGAAGTAGCACTTCTCGCGCGGGACAGGGGTCCAACACTCGGGGCCTCACCCACGGATATCCGGACAAGAGACTAATCCGTCGGTTTGTCCAAAACCGAAACCGGAAAAACTTCCTTTACCCGGAAAGCACGGGCGATTCTACCAGGATAACTCTTTACTCTAACGTAGTCAAGATCATTACTGATCAAACTGATCTGACTGCACCTTTAACGGTACTTGGTCAAATCAAGGAAGAACTTGCACTTGGATCATTGGGATCAACGCTTTTTTCCCCATCAAGAGGCACAGCCGTTGATTCCTATCCATAGAACAATTTCTATCCGGGATTTACTTCATCTATCGTAATAATAGAAATTAAATCTCGATTTACGGATCCATCAGTCCAGCCTAACCCCATCCGATCCCATGGGTTAGCCAACCGCCCAACCACTGTAGTGATGGGATCCAATTTTGGAATTTGGTTAGGTTTTGTCCCGGGTACCAAGGAAAAGAGTTCCAAGGCCCCCTAGCCGGAAGTTCATGCAAACATAGAACTAGCCACACCACTTACACACCCAATATGAAATTGCCTTTTTCTTAGCATCAACTAACTTTAAAACAATCCTTTAATGAAACCATAGTACTACTGATCATAATCTTCCAATTTATCCGGTTGATTCATAATTTCCCATCATTCCTTCATCAGAGTATCTATGGCATCATTGGCAACTAGAACGCTCACCACCTGTCCACACAGGGGGCCTTTTCAATAGTTCCTAGCCCATAATACTTGGCAATATAATCACTTATAAAAATCAAGATGGACTCTCGTTGAAGATCAGCAAGATCAACCAACAGATCCATATAAAGAGCCATGGACTCATCCATTGAAGACCAGCAAGGTCAATCAACCAGATCCATGCCCGGTTTCACAAAACAACTCTTACTCCTTGTTCCAATATCTTCCTCGACGCACGCGTGGGTATCCTGGGCGACCCAGAGCCCGAGCACCGTATGGTCAGCACCCTCTAGGATCCTTCGCAGGTGACCTAGCGCTTCACTCATAGGCCGCTTCCTTGGTCCCTCATCCACCGTACCGGAAGCTCACCATTTAAATCGAACCGAGGCTGGTCAAGACCTCGGTCGACCTTGCTACGCGAGACGTTCTCCATTGACTCTCCGTCAGCAGTTGCAACTTTAACAGTTAGGTCTTCATGACCTTAATCCACAAGATGGTCAAAATGCTTCCCCAGCATTCTTGACATAAAACAGTCATTTACAAACAGTCACAAAATACAGTTTCTAAATCAAACTCTCGTCTTTCCACATTATCCCTCCTTAGTCCACATTACTTATTCCACATTCCATTCAATGTGTACTCATTCTCATCCATTTCCTCATATCGACGACACATTAATTCACATTCACATTCATACATCCACATTTACATGGATACATCCATTTTCACATCCTCATTTATACATCCACATCCACATCCATATTCACATCCATACATCCACATCTACATGCATACCTCCATTTTCACATCCTCATTTATACATCCACATCCCTTATCTACATTCATACATACACATCCATATCCACATCCATACATCCACATCCACATCCACATTCATATTCACATCCATATATCCACATCTACATGCATACATCCATTATCACGTCCTCATTCATACATCCACATCCACATACATACATACATCCACATCCACATCCACATACATACATACATCCACATCCACATTCCCATTCACATCTATACATCCACATCTACATCCACATACATACATACATCCACATCCACATTCCCATTCACATCTATACATCCACATCTACATCCACATTCATATACATCCACATCCACATTCCCATTCACATCTATACATCCACATCTACATCCACATTCACATCTATGCATATACATCTTCATGCATACATCCATTTTCACATTCATACATCCACTTTCACATTCATACATCCATACTCCCATCTCCACATCCACACATCCACATACATACATCCACATCCACATTCCCATTCACATCTATACATCCACATCTACATCCACATTCACATCTATGCATATACATCTTCATGCATACATCCATTTTCACATTCATACATCCACTTTCACATTCATACATCCATACTCCCATCTCCACATCCACACATCCACATACATACATCCACATCCACATTCCCATTCACATTTATACATCCACATCTACATCCACATTCACATCTATGCATATACATCTTCATGCATACATCCATTTTCACATTCATACATCCACTTTCACATTCATACATCCATACTCCCATCTCCACATCCACACATCCACATACATACATCCATTTCCACATTCCCATTCATGTAACCCCATATGTCTTCACATCTAATCTTTTACATCACATCCATTCTCACCCTATCACAACCATATACATCCTATTCTATCACATACACTTCTTACCTCATCCCATACACATCTTATCACATCCTATCACTTTCCATACGCATCTTATCAATTCTTATCACATCTCATACACCTCTTATCACATCTTATCACATTTCATATCTTTTTTTTTTTAAAGAGAATTCTTATATTTAATATAAGATTTCTCTACACATTTATTTATACAAAAATTCCATTTAAGGAGACTAACACTTTCGAAATTAAAATCAATCTTTTATGCATCTTCTTATGCATAAATTCAGTTTGGTAGGAAATTACACTTTTAGAATAAAAGAATTTCTCTTATGCAACTAAGTTAAGCATAAAATCCATTTATGAGGAAAATCACACTTTTAGTATAAAAAGAATATCTTTTATGCATACCTATATGCATGAAATCCAATATGATAAAAGTAACACTTTTGATATAAAATTTTTTCCTTTATGCATACTTCTATGCATGAAAATTAAAAATGATAAAAGTAACACTTTTGATATAAAAAAATTTTCCTTTATGCATACTTCTATGCATGAAAATTAAAAATGATAAAAGTAACACTTTTGATATAAATTTTTTTCCTTTATGCATACTTCTATGCATGAAAATTAAAAATGATAAAAGTAACACTTTTGATATAAAATTTTTTTCTTTATGCATACTTTTATACATGAAAATTAAAAATGATAAAAGTAACACTTTTGATATAAAAATTTTTCCTTTATGCATACTTCTATGCATGAAAATTAAAAATGATAAAAGTAACACTTTTGACATAAAATTTTTTCCTTTATGCATACTTCTATGCATGAAAATTAAAAATGATAAAAATAACACTTTTGATATAAAAATTTATCCATTATGCATACTTCTATGCATGAAATAAAAATGGTAAAAATAACACTTTTGATATAAAAACTTATCCTTTATGCATGATATTAAAATTCAATTTCTCCATGATTGTAATGAAATTCTTTCAATTAATCTAGGATGATAATTCCTAGAATATGGTAGGAAGTCCTCTTTTTATGCTTTGAATGAGATTATTTTATGCATAATTTTTATAAAAATTTTGCCATAGCTCCGCTGCTATGACTGATAAATCTCAATTTTTCTAAGGGATAATGCTTATCATTAAGGAATAATTAAAATAATCTCTAATTGGATTATTAATCCATAATGGATTGAATCATTAATATACATAAACTAAAAGCATAGAAAAAAGCCAATAATTTGGCCTCAAGCATAGCTTAATCTTGGGTTAAGGAAAAGCTTTATGAAAAGCTTGATTTGGATTGAGAATGGGTCATGAGTATGACCATTTCTTGAGTGAGAGAGGGAATTTACATAAAAATCATTAGAATTTAAACATAAATGAAAATTAACTTCAATAGCATTATGTAACTCTTCACTACTATTCAAACTTCATTAGCATTTAAAAAAAACCATACCAATTAAACTTCTCAAGCTTGAGAGGGGTTGAGAAGAGAGAAACATTGAGAAATTATAGAAAGATCAATATTCACTAATTACCTTACAAATTGCTTGATTCTTTGTTCACGGTAGAGGCCCCCAACCAATCAATTGGTTAAGTATGTTGATGGAGCCACTAATGGGGATTGAAGAAAGAGGGAAGCTCCAAAAACTAGTGAATTATTAAATGAATTCACAGTTCTTGGCTTAGGTGGAGTAGAGTAACGATGCGTAAACACTATCTATTTTTCAACAAGGGGGAGGCTTCTATTTATAGGAAAAATTGAGCTCCTAACCAAACAAACTGATTCTAGAATTTTCTAAATCAGTTTGGTCAATATTTGACCATTTTTAGGTCAGTTAAGCTAACTTTTTGGAACTAGACTTGAATGAGGAGAGAGGAGAGATGAAATATCTCAATTTTTATGAGTTTAAAACTCATTCAAGCATGTGAAATATGCACCTCCTTTAAAGAACTCCCCTTCCTTACATATGTGTCATAATGGAATCATTTTAATATTGCTCATAGTTTTTTTACTAATAAACCTTGTACATTTTCAACTCTTCATCTTATGTGAAATATGCACCTCCTTTAAAGAATTCCCCTTCCTTACATATGTGTCATAATGGAATCATTTTAATATTGCTCATAGTTTTTTACTAATAAACCTTGTACATTTTCAACTCTTCATCTTATGTGAGCATTTACTCATTTTTGGATACCCAAAATATCTCATATTTTTAATATTGCTCATAGTTTTTTACTAATAAACCTTGTACATTTTCAACTCTTCACCTTATGTGAGCATTTACTCATTTTTTGGGTATCTTCTTTTTACAAATTTGGATTTATCTCTTCCCTACACATGGATTGATGCTATTGGCCCATAGGAACCTTAATTGGACCATAGTCTAAAGATTTTTGAAAATCTAAACCCTTAGACTAAGGTTCTTTATACCTATTTCCAATTAATTCCAATTGCACATTGGAAAATTCTTTTTGAATTTCTGTTTCAGGGGAACTCATCTGAATTATAAGAGATATTTTTCTATCCAAAAATATTCAAAATCTGAATATTCTCTTTCTAGAATAATTTTTCTCTCTCTAGGCTAAAATAGTTAGCAACAGGATCTTTATATTTATGAAGAGGGTTGATTACAGGGGAAGATACTAGACATCAAAAAGGGGTTGGGGGAGGAATCTTACAATACACTTGTTGTTGTTCTCTCACGTTTGATGATGTATTGGATGATGTTGATTTCAGTAAAATTATTTGATATTCCGTTTTTGTTTGAACATTGATAAGTAATGATACACTTGTTGCTGTTCTCTCACGTTTGCTTGATGTTGATTTCAGTAATGTTTAATATTCTATTTTTTTGTGTTTAGTGATATTTGCTAGATTTACGAAGACGACCAACATGCTTTCCCCTGAAGAGCGTAAAATCGTTCTACGAGCAATGTGCATTGAAGCACTCATCACAGTGTCCAATGTGCTGATGACATCGTCAAAAAGATCAATGAGTCTGAGATACTCATGCGAGATCTAATAGACCAGATATGGGAAAATGCACAGCGTCGGCGGCTTCGAAGTGGAGGCAACGCTGAGTTGCTTGATAGACAGAAGATAGCAGATTTCAACCATCAACATATAACACGAACCATTTTGGGGAGCATGCGTGTAGCATGCAATGATCTTAGAGATGCTGCCCCGCCTAAAGCTAATATGCATCGTCTACAGTTATGGGACGTTGTATGGAGTGAGAAAAGATCCAAGAGCAAGCGCATGAAGGCGCTGGATGCAGAGTCACTCCCCAAAAGAGTGCGCATTGCCTAGGACGTCGCTGCAACGTCCAGCCAGGCAGATGCGAGTGGGACAGGTGTCATTAATCGTACCATCTACAATTCTATGTGCACACACCTCATTGGCATCCCACACGAGGCTCTGTTCGAAGGGCGAACAATAGGCTCTGGTGTTTTTGGCACAGTAAAAGAGTATACAGTTAAAGGTATATCATTTTTGCCGGAGCACATTACTTTTTGCGGAAAGCACTACAAAGGAGAAGGCAGCGCCAAGTTCGAGAGCTTCGAGGGAGAGCAGGGCATGTAGGTTCTACACCCATCAATTGTCAAGTGTATTGCCTTCACAAAAGAATCTCCTTGGATCACTATTTTTCCATACTATAATGGCGGCTCGCTTGGTGATACTCTTCTGAAGGTCCCCTTCAGATTCAGTGAGTTCACCAGAGCAATTTTTCGTTTGGATCGAGGATGGAGACAACCCCTGCCCGATAATATTCCTTTAAGTCATCTAGAACTTTCTAAAATAAAACAAATAGTAATAACCATGCCACATATTATGCATGCCCTGGTGGAAGGCCTAGCGGCAGCACATCTGGTAGGAATTGTACATACCATTCAATGTAGTGTTGGATTTTACAAAAGAGTTGAAGCCACGCGTAGGTATTATTGATTGGGGGTTACTGCTGAGAGCGCCCAAAAAACGGGTGTCTCTATGTACAAGTACTTTTTATGAAATTAATGAAATGACTTCTTCCTCTATGTCAGTATCTTGCTCCAAAATTCTTTCACCGTTTACTCTCTCGTCTGCTAAATTAAGCTCATCTAAGTCAATGTCTAAATTGTCTTCTATCTCAAGGGTGGTGCACGACGTGCGTCCAACATCAAAGTTCTCGTCTACTACATCATCACAATTGTACATCCATCTGGGCATATCTTCTTCATACTCTTCACTTTCAATGTCTCACAAGATCTTTTCATTGCAATACATGTAAACAAGTTTATCTGCTCGATCTGCAAGAAGTCGATTGCGAATAGTACTGTGAATATATTTGTACATGCTCCAGTTTCTTTCTGAGCCTGAGTTTGAAGAGCACTGACTTAGAACCTTCATCCTCGCAAGGTTGCGCAATAAAGCATAATGCTCACCACCATTCATCATCCACCACTTCCATGTAGGTTGCTCTTTAGCCATTTGTTGAACGAGGGAGTTGGAAAATAAACCCTCTTTCAATCGAAATGAGGTCATCTCCTTTATGCACTTTACACGATCATCAACATTATTGTAGAAAGTGTTTACCACTCATTAGGACTTGTTTGGGGTCTTCTTGGGCCCTTTAATTTGCCCCAAGCCTAATGATAGTCATTAAGGAATGGTGCAATGGGAGAAGGCCATGTGGAGAAAAATGTTGGGTTTCCCTGCTTCTAATATGTAGGGGTCAAACTTGAATCATACGTTTTTTTTTTAAGAAATTGGGCTGAAAATGCAAAATCTTTCAATAAAATCAGATTTCCCACCTTTTTTTAATAAAGACAGCTCAAACTGGCATAAATGACCCCACCTCAAAAAGTGGGCTAGGGCCAGAAACGCCCCCCCATCATTATCCCTCATTTAAAGCTACTTTTCCCTCTCCCCACTCCCTCTTCCTCTCTCTAAAACTAGCAATTTGGTTTTGAGTCTCTCTCTAACTAAAGGAATCTTTTTTGGCCTCCTCCCTCCCCATTCTGCCTTCCCCTTCCCTCCTAAAGTTAGATCTATCTTTCTGTGCCTTCTTGGCTATGGAAAGCTTGGAAAACAGTCCACTTTTTCCCCCATCAAGTCCATCCTCTCTTGCTTGCACACATTCTTCACTCTCCTCTTGCTAGCTTATACACATTCTTGACTCCTCTTGCCAGCTTATATGCTCTGCTAGCATTAGGTTGCAGAGATCTTCTTGGCTATGGAAAGCTTGGAAAACAGTCCTTTTTTCCCCATCAAGTCCATCCTCTCTTGCTTGCACACATTCTTCACTCTCCTCTTGCTAGCTTATACACATTCTTGACTCCTCTTGCCAGCTTATATGCTCTGCTAGCATTAGGTTGCAGAGATCTTCTCACACACCTACAACTTCATAGCATTTAGCTTAGTCGGTTAGCCAAGCACAATGAGTCGCCGACCTCGTTCAAGGGTGGAGTCCTTTAGCAGCAGCAACGAACAAGACGACATTGGCTTGTGGGTTACAAGCACCTTTGCAAAAGGAATGTGGGTGACGATGCGTCCAAGCACAAGGGGAGCCCACAAAGTCTCTCGCAGATACATAGGGTTAAAGTCACACCATTGGAAGGATCGCATAGTGGATCTCAAGCAGGGGGCTGACGGAAGCAAGCAGGTGATGATCCAACACGTCTACAAGGCATCGCAACTCCGTGTTGACAATGCCAATCACAAACGCTTTCCTGCAAATTGTAAGTTTTATTTGCGCTTCTTGTTTTATGGGCTGCACTGAGACATGCTAATATCATTTCATGTTACGGAAGCTTGATTTTTTCAAGTGTGTTCTTGTAATGTTCTGTGCAGACATCTTTCCGTCGACATTTGTGGAATGGGAGCCTTTAGAGGCCCTTTCTGGAACCTTTGAGGCGCACCACTTTGAAATCGGCAAGCTACTATATACTGGTTGTTCAACATCAGAGCTTTTAGAGCGCTCAGTTTTCTTCTTTCATGCAGAGTATATTGTACCCACGTCAAGAGATGGTTCTGGGACTCTACGGAGGCTCCCTACACCAAGTCTCACGGACCATGATTGGCCAAAGCCCGACAATACTTTGGTTGCACTAACCAGACGTCGGATTGAGATTGATGTGTGCAATGCAATGAAGTGCACCTATGGGTCACATCGTGCGACTCTCACGTTCTTCATGCCTTTACATTTGTTTGTGTTTTTGTTCAAGGAGGCTGATGTTCACCGGACTCCTACAATGTGTATTGCAAAGGGAGGCACAGTAATGAGTGCCTTTTTGCCACCTTCGTGGGATTTAAAGGTTATTCAACATCAGGGTGACAAGATAAAGTGCATGGTGGTGTCGAAGAAGATGGTCGTTCGGTACCAACTTGGAAAGCAACAACTCTCTATTCTCTTTCCTTACAGACGTAAGAAGCTGACTGGAGGCGAATGGCAAGCACTCGATTCGGACATCAACGATGCAGAACAGCTTGATGTACATGTTAGCACGCAAGCTGATGTGTGGGATATCGTAGTAAATGCTGATTGGAATATGGCGAACCTAAGGGAGTACTTAGGCCTTAGGTTTGCACTGATGAAAGGTGACTTTTCATTTGTGATTGATAACACACCTCTACGTAAGAGGAAATAGGCATCTTACTTTGGTAAAAGCATTCCCTTCCCCAGACGTATCCATATCAAGCAAGCTATGTAACAGATTTTGAGAGATCAGATTCTGACTGGGCTGGTTATTATGACACACGCGTGTCCACGAGTGGTTTTTGCTTCATGCTTGGAAGCTCATGCATATCATGGTTGAGCAAGAAGCAGCCTACTGTGGCCACTTCTAGTTGTGAAGCTGAGTACAGGGCAGCTTTCACAGCTACGGTTGAGTGTGTGTGGCTCAGACGCCTTATGGCTGATTTGGGTGTTGGGCAGCCATCTGCCACCACCATCTTCACTGACAGTCAGAGCGCATTGGCAGTTGCGCGGAACCCAGTGTTCCATGCTCGTACGAAGCACATTGAGGTGCACTACCATTATGTCAGGGAGAGACTCTCTGCAGGAGAGATCAGTTTGGCTTATGTGCCAACACAGGATAACCTTACAGACCTTTTCACAAAGGCTCTGCCTCGTGAGAACTTCGAAGCTTTTCGCAAAGCTTTGGGCTTACTCCCTTTTGTGGATTCGTCCACATAGCTAGACACTTCCCTATACATGAGTGCTAGCTCTTGTTCACCGCATCACTCCAGGGGGGATTTGTTACCATATTATAGTAGTGATGTGTGTGAACACACTTAGGACCGCCGGGGCACTTTTTCCCTCACTAGGAGGTTTTTTCCCCCGTGCATTGTATATACGCCCATTATCTTTTAGGGTTGGTTATCTTTCATTTTTGGCACTCATAATACACTACTGTGTTGTGCTCAAGCTTCCTCATCTTCTTGAAGTTGTGTGTGCATTCCTGCAACCCTAATTCCAACACAAACTCCCGCTACATCGCCTGCTTGTACCCCGAACGGCAATGTGCAACCAGAAAGTAATCTACCCAGTGCATCTTCCTGCAAGCGAAAATTTGACGTAGGAAATATACCCATGCATCAAACTTCATTGCAAGAAAGCCTACGTCAAGGTCGACTCAATGATGCACAACTCGCCCTTGCTGAAGCGATTTACTTTTCTGGGAGTGCTATGATGATGGTGGACAGTGAGCATTGGAAGAGAGCATGGAAGAAAATTGGTGAGTTTGGACTAGGGTTTTCACCGCCTACGTACCATGTATGCGAAATGATCTATTAGAGAAATGTTATGCGCAAGTAAAAGAACGTGTACAAAAAAAATTCTTAGCAATATAGAGCTTTCTGGATGTAGTATAGTAAGTGATGGATGGTCTAATGTACAAAGAAAACCATTAATTAATATAATGGTTATTTCACCTAGAGGTGAGACTTTCATCCGTGTCGTGGATTCAGCTGGTTCAATCAAAATTGGGGCTTACATTGCTCAAGTCATTTGCTCTGTGATAGAGGAAGTGGGTGCCAAAAATGTAGTCCAAGTCGTCATGGACAATGCAAAGAATTGCAAAAATGCATCCAAAATTCTATAGGGACAATATCCACATGTTTTTCCGGTAGGCTGTAATACTCATAGTTTGAATCTTGTATTAAAAGATTGGTATAAAAGTGATGATACCAAATGGTTTGCCTCAATCGTCGACACTGCTCGCCAGCTTGTGAGATTCATGCTCAAGAGACAGAGAGTGTTAGATATTTTTCGACCTCGCATGTCAGTTATGTTAAAGCTTCCGGCGGAGACTACGTTTTGCACTCACTTTTACACTTTTGAGTCTCTTCTTAGAAATAAAGATGCAGTATGTGAAACATTTACATGCATGGCATTTCATAACTGGGAGAGCACTCAACTTGAAAAAGTGAAAGAGAAAATCAGAGTCTTGAAGGCAGTGCTTACGAGAAGAAGTTGGTGGAACAGTGTGATGGATGCATACCATGTAATGATGCCTGTTATGTATGCCGTACGAAGTATTGATCAAAGAGCGCCTAATCTTGGAAAAGCATGGATGCAATGGTGGACTGTCCAACGGAGTTTAAATGTCCTGAGAAATTAGAGCATTCAGTGGTGGAAAAGCAATGGCGTGTACCATTCTCCAATAGACAAACAAAAGTCCTATTAAAGTCCTTTCATGCTAGATGGATTGGAGCGCATTCACCACTACATAGTGCTGCTTACATGTTAGATCCTGAATATTGGAATATGGATTTGATGTCCAACGTTGAGGTGGTGCAAGATTTTTATAAAGTGGTAAATTACTTTCTATAATAATGTTGATGATTGTGTAAAGTGCATAAAGGAGATGACCTCATTTTGATTGAAAGAGGGTTTATTTTCCAACTCCCTCGTAAAGAGCAACCTGCATGGAAGTGGTGGATGATGAATGGTGGTGAGCATTATGCTTTATTGCGCAACCTTGCGATGAAGGTTCTAAGTCAGTGCTCTTCAAACTCAGGCTCAGAAAGAAACTGGAGCATGTACAAATATATTCACAGTACTATTCGCAATCGACTTCTTGCAGATCGAGCAGATAAACTTGTTTACATGTATTGC